>NC_080088.1:54090445-54392588 GCF_950005125.1 Chionomys nivalis | reverse complement strand
TCCTGTTTTGTAGCTCAAGATGATGACGGTAATTGACAATTCACCTTGTAGTTCACAGAGAACAGTTTAACATTTTCCAACATTAAGAAATGGTCAAAGTTCAAAACACAAAATTCTAATTACCAGTATTTGATCATCATGTAATTCATATGTATACCATTTTTTCATACAATACATCAGAACCTTACCAATTTCTTTGTGGAAGTTGGTCTCCACGAAGTAGAGTAGACTTCAAACTTGGTACATACCAGGGGATAGCAGTGGACTCTGTCTTCTCTTGGTTTTGCCTCCCAACATACAGAATCATAAGTATTTGTGGATTAAAAAAAAAACCCTATGAATGAAAAATAATTGAACTGTGATATTTTAAGGTATTAAAAATAGTGTAATTTGCTCAGGTTAAAAATTACGAAGGTAATTATTTTTTATCAAATAACTAAATTATTTTACCAAATTAATTAGTCTTCTTCAGAACCTAAAATAATGGTTCTGTTTATACCATATATAAAAATAAACATGTTTTAGATAAATTCTGAGTAAAGTACAAATGTTATTGAAAGTTTTATTTGTAGATATTTTAGCTTTACCCCACTGGAGTTCATTTACTCTGTAAAATTCCATCACAAAAGCAGAAAATAGAAAATAGCCATTGCAAAGGTCAATAATTACTGTCACAGTTCATGCCATCCTTTAAGAATGGCAACGGAGGAACACATTAGAAATCATTATATGCTATCACTCTTGAGTACATTAGTTGGCACTTTAATGTGACGTTAGCCCTTCTCTGTGTTTAAAGCACCATATGATGAATACAGGAGGCCATAGAGCCTCAGGAAGTCCAAAAGCTGCCATCATTTCAGTTAGATTGTTGCTTTCATTCTACTTTGTCACAAAGATATAAAATAATGAATACATAATAGACTTACATGGAAGGCATTACAGTTGCCTTTTCAACTCCAAAGTTCCCTCATGAAAAATCCTAAAAGTTAGATATGATAGAACTATATTTCAAATATCCAAACAAACTTTATTGCTTGAATTGATAAAACAACAATAAATTCCCTGTGAATTTCTACTCTTAAGCCCAACAAAACACATTCTTAGGGTGATGAGAATCTCCATCTATGATTCTGTCTTAATCTGCATTAGCTTATGTAAATATTAAATTTAGGATACAATTGTTCACAAAATGTATTTGTTGTCTATATTTCTTACTATAACGACAATTAACATTTCTTGTATAAAGATGATTTGATTCCAGGATACCCAATTAATTTGATTGCATTATTATCTAATGCATATGATTTTCTTTTAAGGATTAAAAAAATTACAATTCACCATCTGAATAATTACTACTTAGGTATACTACATGTCTTCAGATTTTAAAATACGAAGTTATGTTGCAAGGAGAGCACTTGTTGGTTCCCAGCTGCACAGCAACTCAGACCCAAAATAATCACACAGAAACTATATTATTTAAAACACTGCTTGGCCCATTAGCTCTAGCTGCTTATTGACTAACATTTATAACTTGATTTAACTCATTTCTATTAATCTGGGTATTGCCATGTGGCTGTGGCTTATTGGCTAAAATTCCAGCATCTGTCTCTGGTGGGGCTACATGGCTTCTCCGGGCTCTGCCTTTTATCTCCCAGCATTCAGTTTAGTTTTCCCCACCTACCTAAGTTTGCCCTATCAGCCAAGGCAGTTCTTAATTTACCAATAGTATTCAGAAAGGAATCCCTCATCAAAGTTATAGAAATTATTTCTCTTCTAATGAACATATAGGTCAGAAAATGCATGTGATAATGAGAACAGATGAGACCATGATCTTCATAGATGATTTCTTTTGCCAGTATTGCTTCATTTCTACCATCATTTCATTTGTTGTTTTGCCAATATTTCCCCCAGGGGTTTTGACTATCTATTTAATCACAGTTCATTGCTAATTTGCCATCAATGGATATCCTATATTATTTCATAAATGTAACTCACATAATTACCAAGCACAAATTTAAATCAAGACATGAAAATATTAATGAAGAACGTTTCTAAATTACTCACTTTTCTTTCATCATTATCTTATTTTAATTATTTCTAAATTGAAAGATCACATAAATAATAGATAATATTTTATAGTCATCTCTTTATGTATTAAAGAAACACAAAAGAACAAAAATGAAGTATTTAATATTTACTTCAAAATGAAGGAAACAAGTAAATACATAGCCATGCCTTCCTCACTTTCACTGGCTATAAAGTATTAACAGCTTAGAACCCAAACCCAAATAAGACAGAAGGCTGTTATCCAAAATATACAAAAAACTCAAGAAACTAGACTTCAAAATACCAGATAATCCAATTGAAAATGGGGTACATATCTAAATATGGAATTTTTTTTTTATTCTTTTTTAATTAAAATTTCCACCTGCTCCCCATTTCCCATTTCCCTCCCCTCCTCCCAAATATTGCCCTCCCCCCACTTCCCTCCCCCTATCCCCACTCCTCTTCTCCTCCCCCCACTCCATTCCCCCTCCCTCTCGATACTGAAGAGCAGTCCAAATTCCCTGCCCTGCGGGAAGACCAAGGTCCTTCTATCTACGTCCAGAAAGGTGAGCGTCCAAACAGGCTAAGCTCCCACAAAGCCAGTTCATGTATTAGGATCGAAACCTAGTGCCATTGTCCTTGGCTTCTCATCAGTCTTCATTGACCGCCGGAGGATCAACATAGTAAAAATGGCAATTCTACCAAGGGCAATTTATAGATTCAATGCAATCCCCATCAAAATCCCATCAAAATTCTTCACAGATCTTGAGAGGACAATAATCAACTTTATATGGAGAAACAAAAAACCCAGGATAGCCAAAACAATCTTATATAATAAAGGATCGTCTGGAGGCATTACCATCCCTGACCTCAAACTCTATTACAGAGCCTCAGTATTGAAAACAGTTTGGTATTGGCATAAAAACAGAGAAGTCGACCAATGGAACCGAGTAGAAGACCCTGATTTTAACCCACAAACTTATGAACACCTAATTTTTGATAAAGGAGCTAAAAGTATTCAATGGAAAAAAGAGAGCATCTTCAACAAATGGTGCTGGCAGAACTGGTTGTCAACGTGTAGAAGAATGAAAATAGATCCATATCTATCACCATGCACAAAACTCAAGTCCAAATGGATTAAAGACCTCAATATTAGTCTGAACACACTGAACCTGATAGAAGAAAAAGTTGGAAGTACTCTACAACATATGGGTACAGGAGATCACTTCCTACGTTTATCCCCAGCAGCACAGACATTAAGGGCAACATTGAATAAATGGGACCTCCTGAAACTGAGTAGCTTCTGTAAAGCAAAGGACACTGTCACTAAGACAAAAAGGCAACCCACTGACTGGGAGAAGATCTTCACCAACCCTGCAACAGACAAAGGTCTGATCACCAAAATATATAAAGAACTCAAGAAACTAAACTTTAAAATGCTAATGAACCCAATAAAAAAATGGGGCACTGATCTGAACAGAGAATTCTCAACAGAAGAAATTCAAATGGCCAAAAGACACCTAAGGTCATGCTCAACCTCCTTAGCGATAAGGGAAATGCAAATTAAAACAACTTTGAGATACCATCTTACACCTGTCAGAATGGCTAAAATCAAGAACACCAATGATAGCCTTTGCTGGCGAGGTTGTGGAGAAAGAGGCACACTCATTCATTGCTGGTGGGAATGCAAACTTGTGCAACCACTTTGGAAGTCAGTGTGGCGATTTCTCAGGAAATTTGGGATCAACCTACCCCAAGATCCAGTAATACCACTATTGGGAATATACCCAAGAGATGCCACATCAAATGACAAAAGTATCTGTTCAACTATGTTCATAGCAGCATTGTTTGTAATAGCCAAAACCTGGAAACAACCTAGATGCCCTTCAATGGAGGAATGGATGAAGAAAGTGTGGAATATATACATATTAGAGTACTACTCAGCAGTAAAAAAACAATGACTTCTCGAATTTTGCGTGCAAATGGATGGAAATAGAAAACACTATCCTGAGTGAGGTATCCCAGACTCAAAAAGAGGAACATGGGATGTACTCACTCATAATCGGTTTCTAGCCATAAAATAAAAGACATTAAGCATATAATGTGTGATCCTATAGAAGCTAAATAAGAAAGTGAACCCAAAGAAAATCATATAGTCATCCGCATGGAGAGGGGGAAGTAGACAAGATTCCAGGGCAAAAACTGGGAACTTGCGGGTGAGGTGGCATGGGGCAAAGGGGAAATGGGATGAGAAATATGAGAAGGGGAGGATGGGAGGAGCTCGGAGGATTGGGATGGTTGGGATATAGGAAGGATGGACACGGGAGCAGCGAAGTATATATCCTATCTAAGGGAGCCATCTTAGGGTTGGCAAGAGACTTGACTCTTGAGGGGTTCGCAGGTGTCCAGGAATATGTCCCCAGCTGGTACCTTGGGCAACTAAGGAGAGGGAGCCTGAAATGACCCTATCCTATACTGATGAATATCTTGCATATCACCTTAGAACCTTCATCTGGCGATGGATCGAGGTAGAGACAGAGTCTCAATTTGGAGCAACGGTCTGAGCTCTTAAGGTCCAAATGAGGAGCAGAAGGAGGGAGAACATGAGCAAAAAATCAGGACCACGAGGGATGCACCCACCCACTGTGACAGTGGAACTGATTTATTGGGAGCCCACCAAGGCCAGCTGGTCTGGGACTGAATAAGCATGGGTTGATTCCGGACTCTCTAAATATGGAATTTTTAACAGATGAATTTCAAATGGCCGATGAACACTTAAGGAATTGCTCAACATCCTTAGTCATAAGAGAAATACAAATTAATTCAACTCTAAGATATCATCTTACACCTATCAGAATGGCTAAGATCAAAAACATCAATGACAGCTTATTCTGGAGAGGATGTGGAATAAGGGGAACACTCCTCCATTGCTGGTGGGAGTACAAACTTGTTCAACCACTTTGGAACTCAGTATGGCAGTTTCTCAGAAAATTGAGAATGAATCTATCTCAAGACCCAGCAGTACCACTGTTGGGCATATATCCAAAGGATACACACTCATACCACAAGGACATTTGCTCTACTATGTTCCAAGCATCATTATTTGTAATAGGCAAACCTGGATGCCTCTCAACCAAAGGGAGGACCAAGAGGATCTGATATTGTGTTCCCAAAAAGGGAGGACCAAGAGGATCTGATATTGTGTTCCCAACCACTATGACCAACATGATCAACTTGCAGAGTTTATCAACTTAGATCTCATAATTTTTCCCGATAATCTATTGTGTCTAACCATGTAGAGTAACTCTCTTCATTTTCTTTTTTTAAAAAAAAAAAAACTGTGTTGCAAGATAATGATATGACAAGAGAATAGAAGATGTTCCAGTTATAATAAACATTAATTCTCTAATGTTTAATACAGTTGAGATAATTTCTGCAATCATTAGGTATGTCCAATATGAAAGTCATCAAGGCCTGGTAATCCCAGCACTTGGGAGGCAGAGGCAGGCGGATCTACAAGAGCTAGTTCCAGGACAGGCTCCAAAACCACAGAGAAACCCTGTCTTGAAAAACCAAAAAAAAAGAAAAAGAAAAAGAAAGTCATCAAGTTTTGAAAAGTAGTTGCAAGAACTTAAGCTTGTCAAATGTGAATTTAAATGTAGATTAAAGAATAAAATTAAAACACAAGTATAAAAGTCTGTATATACCTTAAAAGATCCTAAGATGGAAGGTATAATTAAAGAAATTATAGTATTTTTCATCTCCTTAGTAAAGAATGTTCTTTGTATAATATGTAAATATATTTCTGACATTTTCTATTTCAACTTCAAGGTATTATTGTCATATAGAATGTGACAAGCATTAAATTATTGCACAATTTTTTGTAAATTGAATATATCAACTGTAGAAATAAAGGAAATGAACAGGTTTATTCAACATATAATAAGTCAAATCCTTATCTTGTTCATCCCTCAAACTGTTTGCCCATTATACCATTACACCTTCCAAACAAACAAGAAACAAGCATTATCCAAATGGATAATTTAAAATCATGGCCAATTTCAAAATTAATTGTTGAAATCAATAGTAAATACAACAAGAATCTTATATATTATCTTCTTTTGTGACTAAAAGGTTTAAATAATTATCTAAACATCAATGACTATGCCTTTGTCCTGTCTATTTGATCCTTCAGTAGCAAATGTTGGATTTTCTCCAACATTAAGGTGTACTGGGAATGTCATGCATGGTGAAGTCTTCATTTTCTTCTCTTTTATTAACTTCAGTCCTCTGTTTTCAGGGACAAGAGCATCTGCTGCCAATTAGGCTCATCATCACCTTTCTACAGAACCCCTACTGGTGTCCTCACTCTTGTTAGTGAATCAGCAGGGGCATGTGTTTGGAATGGAATTTTAACCTCTGCCCTACCAGGGTCAAAATGGAATCTATTCTTTCCAGTGCAGTGATCTGCAAACCATGTTTACTGACACATGAAGCCTCACTTCTGATGCTATGGTAACCAGGGAATGAAGACTTCATTAAGATCACAGAATAGTAGTTAGAACTTCTAAACATTTTCATGGCTGATTTCCAAATTTTGCCAAGACAATGTCCACAAACTGAAAACAATGACCCATTACTGAAGGCAATACATTGTGTAATTTATTGTATAAATCAACAGATTTTCAGGCTGTACCTGGCTCTGAAAGACCCCATTTACCAAGCAGTTTCTGACTGTATTTTGAGGACATAGGGTGGCTGTGCCCCTGGGTGGACATGCAAATGGTACCCTCTGTCTGGTACCAATTGCCCAGCACAGACTGATAATGAGTTATTGCTGGAAGTAGCCTTGTGCTTTTTGTGACTTTTTCTTTTGTTCCTATAAAAACTTGATGAAACTATGACCATGTTGGAATGCAGAATTGGGGTACTCTAAATTTATGGTCCTGGTCCACAGTCATTCATATATGGCTCCAGAATAAAATAATATTTTATTATTTGAAATAAAGTCATTGGAATATAGCATTTCCTCAGGATGCACTGCTTCAGTCAGAGACCAAAAATGATGTTTAAGTTAAATTTTTTATGAATATTTGAGGTATAATAATTGTTTAGACTTTGTATTTTAGTTATTGATATATAAGTATTTTATTGAATAGTATTCAAGTTTTCATGATATAAAAGTTTTTCCAATCTCTCAATGATAACTGCATTTATATATTTCTTCCTAAGTATTATATATATTTTCAAAAGGATTTTGTTATTGTTTTTTAAGACAGGGTTCTCTGTGTAACAGTCCTGGCTGTACTTGGACTTTATTTGTAAGCCAGGCTGGTCTCAAACTCACAGAGACCTGTCTGTCTTTGCATCCTGAGTGCTGTCCAAATGGATTTTAACAGGTTCATATAACTTATTTCATTTTGTTTAGATCATCTAACCTCTGTATATTCTTATGTATTTGAATTTTAATATAGACATTAATATACTGACTAAATGTTCTGTAATATTAGTGTACTTTATAATTAGCAAAATTTTCAATGTCATAGATTTATTTCTTAAATTACCCTTAACTGCAGAATTCTCTCTTTCTTAGTCATAGTGGTACAAGCGTGGTGGATTTTTAAGAAGGTATATTCACAAAATGGTCTCTTTTTTTTTTTTTTTTTTTTTTTTTTTTGGTTTTTCGAGACAGGGTTTTTCTGTAGCTTTGGTGCCCCTCCCGGAACTAGCTCTGTAGACCAGGCTGGCCTCAAACTCCCAGAGATCCGCCTGCCTCTGCCTCCCGAGTGCTGGGATTAAAGGCGTATGCCACCACCGCCCAGCATCACAAAATGGTCTTTTAAAGAGACTCAATGTCTGCAAATTTTCATACATGTTCAACTCTTATTAGAACTGGATTTGTTCATCTACATACAATAATTCATTATAGTATGTTAATGGAAAAAGCTACATAAAAATTTGAAAATAGTTAAATTTTAAAATTTGATGTTATTTCTGGCTTTTAGAATATTTTGTTCATGTGTTTTTATGTGAGAGGATGATTATTGGGACAATTCCAACTCCTTTGCCATGGTTCTAAATTACCCCAGAAGAATAGTGGTACCACTTCCCAATCTTGGGATAAAGCAACAAGTGAGTAAGTTCCTGGATACAGTGACTGGTTTGCCTATTAGATCCATAGAATACCCATTTAAATTCAGAAGAAAAGAGGAAAGTTCATGCTGCAAAACATCATGTTTTGAAATTAACAAAATGTATCCCTCAGAAGATAATCACTGCCACAAAATGTCTTCATAAATCTACATTAGCTATATGAAAGAACTGCTACTAAGAAAATGAATAATATGGTGACTAAAATAAACATAAATATAAAATGAATGAAATTCATAAAAATAGTAAAATAAAAATATATTTATAGACCCATAAGTATCCTCTTTTATAAAAATTAAATATCCCAGTTTGCAATGATAGATTCTTAATGGTTTAAGGCAGTTTAAAAGCCCTGGCTTTGAATCTTAACATACACACTAAGTGATTGTTTAAATGTCTGAGAAAAAAAATAACACTTATTTTGGAAAATGTTTTCTTCCATTTGGGTAGATCTATTGCTTACATTTCTGTAGATTTGCAGCACAGAAATATTATGCTTTTAAATCTACTTCTCTGAATGAATGATCTGTCTCTTAAACAATTCACAGAATTGGTAGGCCAAGGCTAAAAATTTCAGTCGTAAGTTGATTGACATGTCCTATATGTTCTCTCTGATATTTGAGAAAACTCATCTAAAAAGATATGATGAATTTCCATTACTCTCGGCCCAAAGTACATGCCTGTATTATTACATCTGGTCTGTATTACTTTGCTTCCCCCATGGTTATGTCTTCACAGTTAAGACACTAAGCTGTGCCTTCAGCTTGCTTTTCATTTTTTTTTATCACCAGAAGCATCAATTTAAAATGTTTTAAATCTTTTGAAACCCTGCTGTAAAAAATATTTGTAAATTAAATTACATTATACTTCTTTTGGAAGCAGTCATATGACTGATTTATCTTGAAACTTAGTATGTAGGAAAAGTTTCTTGCAAATGAAATTAAACTCCTGTACTATATTACTTATATTTTTTTCCATGTGTGTTATGTTTCTGTTTGTTTTACTTTGGGTTTTCAGGATTTGCAAAGATAAAATCAATTCTCCAAGATTTCGACTAAGTTACTGGTTACAATGATCTTTCTTCTTTTCATAAAGAAACAGTTCTTAGCATGTCTTGGTTGACTGTCCCTGTGATGACAGGATCAAAGGTATGAAGCCCCTTAATGGACGAGCCAGCGTAAGCATAACTGAACTAAAAATAAAATTTCAATTTAATAATCTTAACAATAATCAACGACAGTAGGTTAAACACTTATGTGTTTATAATTTGTAAAGCATATATTTATTTGCATGTGTGCACATGTGGAAGTCAGAGGACAACCTGGAGGAGGTAGTTATTTGCTTCCACCACATTTGTTCTGGGATGGTACTCAGGTCTTCAGAACTGATGACAAATTCCTTTTTAAACATGTCACTAGCAGAGAATTCCCCAGTTATCTCCCATTAGCTACCATCTATTTTACAAAACATTACAAGGCTTGTAAGAACATATAGAAAATTATTAGAAAAATGTGTAATTATAGCTTAATCTTTATTAAAAACAGTATTAATCATTACATTGTAATACTACCAACATAATCAAGCATGTAACATGTTAGATCTCAATAAACATTAAAAACAAGTTTAAATTATGATTTTTTTCATACTTCTGTTAAGTAGTAATGATGGGTTTTTAATGATTGAGCGTAGCTTAACAAGCCCTAAGTTTAAGTTCCAGAATGTAAGTGTTGGATGAGAAACTTAGGGAAAGAAACTGAACAAAGCTATAAAAGTTTTATGCAAATGTTGCCTAATTTTTCACACTTTCTTCACTGCAAAGCTGATCTGAAGTAGAGAACTGTTTACACTGTACAATAGGCCCTGGCTTACTCAGTTGCTCACTGCATGCCCTACAACAGAGGGTTCACAAAAATCATTTTGAATTATTTCCCAGACCAAGGATGTAGAAAGCCAATCCTTTCTTATAAACAAAATCAGATGCTGCTTTTATTGGGCTGTGTTATCCCTCTCATAACACTGAAACACTCTAAAGCCACAGGCACCAGCTACCACCCTCTGCTTCTCAATTGGGGTTGTGGTAAGTGGTGAGGCTTTTAATGGTGCCTCTTTGATTTAAATATTTTGTATAGATCCCAATTTCCATTCCTATTTGGCATTTTTTTTCCTTTTTTTTTCCATATTTTTTTATTCTTTTTTAATTAAAATTTCCAACTGCTCCCCGTTTCCCATTTCCCTCCCCTCCTCCCACACATTGCCCCCTCCCCCCACTCCCCTCCCCCATCCCCACTCCTCTTCTCCTCCCCCCAGTCCATTCCCCCTCCCTCTCGATACTGAAGAGCAGACCAAATTCCCTGCCCTACAGGAAGACCAAGGTCCTCCCACTTCCATCCAGGCCCAGGAAGGTGAGCATCCAAACAGGCTAAGCTCCCACAAAGCCAGTTCATGTATTAGGATCGAAACCTAGTGCCATTGTCCTTGGCTTCTCATCAGCCTTCATTGTCCGCCATGTTCAGAGAGTCCAGTTTCAACCCATGCTTATTCAGTCCCAGTCCAGCTGGCCTTGAAGAGCTCCCAATAGATCAGTTCCACTGTCACAGTGGGTGGGTGCACGCCTCGTGGTCCTGATTTCCTTGCTCATGTTCTCCCTCCTTCTGCTCCTCATTTGGACCTTAAGAGCTCAGACCGTTGCTCCAATTTGGGTCTCTGTCTCTCTCTCGATCTATCGCCAGTTGAAAGTTCCTGTGCCATTCTCCTTGGGCTCTCGTCAGCTCTCATTGTCCGCCACATTCCGAGAGTCCGGTTTTATCCCATGTTTTTTCAGTAGCAGTCCAGCTGACCTTGGTGAGCTCCCAATAGATCGGCCCCACTGTCTCAGTGGTTGGGTGCACCCCTCATGGTCCTGACTTCCTTGTTCATGTTCTCTCTCCTTCTGCTCCTCATTATAACCTTGGGAGCTCAGTCCGGTGCTCCAGTGTGGGTCTCTGGCTCTATCTCCATCCATCGCTAGATGAAGGTTCTATGGCGATTTTAATATAAACCCATTTTGTATTTGAGAAAAAAAAGAAAATGTTATTTCTATGAGAAAAAAATCTAAATTTGACTACCCACAGTCCTCTATTCCTTCTGGATATTTGCAGTCCAGCATGAGAGGGACTGCACAGTAAGAGGGAGCTTGCTTGAAGCATCATTTAAGTATTAAATTCATCCGTGCAAATGTAGCAAAAGGGCAGTAGAAGAAACACTTTCAGAAAGACCCTCTCATTGCCTCCTAAGTATTCTCTCATCACATTTTATAGTCACATCTTTGAACATTGTGAAATATTAAATACAAAATAGATGTACAACGTTTTATACAACAGTGTTCTAGGGCTTCAACAATACTATGTCACAAGCCTGGAAGTTGAAATAATAGTGATGTTAGGAGTGTGACTTGAATAGGTGAGGGCCTGGGCTTGCTCCTCAGTACTGTACAAAATCTGAAGATATTTATACTCTCATCCTTCATGTAGGCAAATCTCTATCCTCAAGGTTAGTACCTCTGGACTCTAGAGTTGAGATGAATAGAGGTAGAATCTATTACTGACCTCAACTTCATCTTAATAACACTAGTCTCTGCTTCCATCTTTTTGTTTGTTTCTCTGCTGTTTCTGAGGTGTTGCTGTTGTTGTTGTTTGATATAAGTTCTTACCCTGTAACTCAGACTAACCTAGAACATATTAGGGACTGGACTGGCCAGGGACTTGTAAGAGTCCTCTGTCTTGACTTCTATAGTGCTAGCACCAAGTATGTGAACCCAGCTTTGGCCTCCCTCTTCATATGACTTTCCCATCGAGTCTACGTGTATTTCAAAACTTGCTTTTCTCTCTAAACCTAAAACAGTACTTTTCCAGAATGATCTTCTGTCTCTTGCAAAGAGAATTGATGAGTAGTGGAGG
Source organism: Chionomys nivalis (assembly GCF_950005125.1). Classification (NCBI taxonomy): domain Eukaryota; kingdom Metazoa; phylum Chordata; class Mammalia; order Rodentia; family Cricetidae; genus Chionomys; species Chionomys nivalis. The sequence continues at coordinate 54,380,457 of NC_080088.1, read as the reverse complement.
CATGAGAACAAATATGTAGATTGTAGCTAGGGATCATGCTGGTTCAGTAAAATGGTTGTAGGTTCCTCTTCAAGATTCAAGGACCTTGTTATCTTCTCCAGGGATAGCAAGGTAGGTAGCTAAAAATAGAATAGGTAACACTCCTTTGACCATGTCAAGTGATGAAAAGAAGAAGTGATGAGCTAAATTTCTGAAAGAGGTAAAATGTTTCAATCTTACATGACTAGAGTGTTTTGTTTAGTACTAGAGGGTTGAGTACTCCCACTTGTCAAAGGAATAAAAACTGCAAGAGATGTGGCAATGAGAGGAGAAACACAGCGGGAGCCACTGAAAGCTGAAGGGTGAGATGGAGGCTCTAATTGTATCCTTCAGTTTCTGATTATTCAAGAAACAACTGTGGTCCTATTTACTTCTAATTCACCTCCCTAGATGAATTATAGGCTCGGTATACCATACCATAATGATCTTATACTGATTAAGAATACTTCCCTTTACTTTTAGAGATTTTTGTTACAAAACACTTAAAAAAATTTCCTGAAACCATTAATTTTGATTGAGAATATTCTAGATACTAGGTAGAGATAGGTCAAGAATCTACTAGGATTTATCTTTAGAGATCATTTAAATAGTTGACAACAGATTAACAGGGAAATAATTTCACAATTTTATTTCTATTGTGATTTAAAAATATTTTGAAGATTATAATTTTTAATCTTACAGTTAAACATGAACCCTATGTAAAAAGCAATTTCTTCAGAAACATTGCTGATCTGTTATTTGCTCATTTTCTGTTTGGTCAAAACTCCATATATTGAGATGCATCATCACTTTTGATATTTCGCTTGAGTCCACATCCGTTGATAGGATAAATGTTCCTTCCAGCATAAGTTGGAAAAAGAAATGATTTTACATCACTTCACTTGGAGAAATGAGGTGTGACATACATTTTCCTCAGAACAATGAAGACCTCTGTGTACGTCTGTGTTCTCAGAGGGTATTAAAATACCTCAGCTCTTCTTAAGGTCTTACTTAGTGTCTTCTTAATGCTACTTTTTTGGGGGAAACTCAAAACTCCTGAGAATTCTGGTCAAATAAATACTATTTTCTTAGTCACAAAGCTAGTCACTTTACTGGATAAGGAAATTCTTATTGTTTAGGAATGTTGATATATTACATAGTGACAATATGGCGCCACATTTTATCTGAAATTATATGTTTAAAAGTGACAGGTTTTAGGAATTCCTTTTACTCCACTTTAGAAGGTCACCTATTCCTGGCATAAGAAGTACATTCCAGCAGATAAACCTGAGTTTAGAAAACACATAAATTAGGAGGTGATTAGCCACACTACAAATGATTCACTACGGGGTTGCTGTAAGATCCTACTAGCTATTTTAATTGTTTACGTTTCAGTGACTCCCAAATAGAAAGGCTAGGTGGGATAAAATGTTTTAATGTTAAGAACAGAGTCTAAAGACAAACCAGAAAGAAAAAAATAAAATAGGCATGGAATTGCAAGTGCCCTATAGGATAAAATGTGGAGTACATTATTTTTGGAGATGAAGAGCTAAGAGAAAATAAATTAACCTGTGTCATGAAGCAAAGAGAAACAACTTTATGAACCCACTGCCTAAAAGTCTGTTAATAAAATTTAGAGAGATAGCTCAATAATTAACAACCATGGCTTCTCTTCAAGAGGACCCAAGTTCAAGTACCAGCTGTTTGTAACCCCAATTCCAAGAGAATCTGATGCTTTCTACTTCTCCCCACACTCACCAGGCATGAAAGTCATACACATATTTATATACAATCTAAACACTCATATATCTCATCCATATACATAAAGTAGAATATCCATGAATCAAATACAAACCGTCTAGATATAGTTGCATTGCATGGAAAAATGTGGTCACATTTATATTTTCAAAATAATATGTATATTGATTAGGACAGAATATTTACACTCTACTGTAAATTTTAAAAGAGTAAAATTTATTACATCATCTGTCAAATCAAATTTAAGTTATAGAAAGATAAGCCAAAAGGCTGAATAGCTATCATACCACAATCTATGATATATCTTTGAAGCAGAGAAACTCACAATTAGTTGGTGAACTAAGAGATGATCCAGGTAGGGGAGTAGCATATTCTTTAGCAACACACTCTTTTACAGGTTGAATTTTACAGCAAGCAAATTTCACATTGATGTTAGTCATCACAGGTTCTAGGGAGTGCCCTGTAGATCAGTTCTTGTGGAATGGTGGAGCAATGAGCATGATGTGGCTGAAAAGAAGTCAAACTACAAAGAGGATAAGTGAGCAACCTCAATTATGCCTATCAAAAGCTCTGTAGTTTGCACAAACCCACTAGAGTTCTGTCTTCTATACAGATCGCTTTTAATCTCATCAGCCTGTAGATGTGGTGAACCTTACAATTTACTACTTTGGGCACGTGGAGAATCCATTTAGGAGCTCCCAAGACTGTAAAAGAATACATTTAGAGCCGGGCGGTGGTGGCGCACGCCTTTAATCCCAGCACTCGGGAGGCAGAGGCAGGCGGATCTCTGTGAGTTCGAGACCAGCCTGGTCTACAGAGCTAGTTCCAGGACAGGCTCCAAAGCCACAGAGAAACCCTGTCTCGAAAAACCAAAAAAAAAAAAAAAAAAAGAATACATTTAGAGTATCATGTTAATGATGCAAAAGCAAATTATCTTATTTATGGCTTTGTGTTATATATTGAATTTCGTTTTTTCTAATTTAAAAGTGTGAGTATATTAAACAGTCCAAATACTTGTAGAAGATTATTAAAAACTCAGCTTTTCTATTCTAGGACCTAATCCCTCATAATTTTTGTTAAATAAGCATGTATTCAAGTATTGCATTTCTTAACTACATTCATGCTGATATAGACAAAATTCAGTTCCAATAACTGTGTTTCATTCTTCCTATAGACATTAACAACGATTTGATATACTTGGACAGGCTTTATCTATTTTAAATAAATGTAATTACATCATTTCTCCCTTTCCTTTTCCTCTCTTCAACTTTTCCCCTGTGACTCCTTTCTCTCAAGTTCATCATCTCTCCTTTTTTTAATATTTGACACACACACCTCTAAATATGTACATGTAGCCTGCACAATGCCACAGTATTTATAATGTCGGGGACTGACCCCTGTAGATGGAACTTATGGAAACAAAGAAATGCTGAGAGTGAGAGAAATAGTCTTTCCCAAAGAAGATCTAATAACAAGCAGTCACCCCTAAAATCATATATGTACAACTGACCTTATCTATTTTATTTAGCATCCAATCCTATATGAATTGCCAACATATCTGATGTTAACAATAACTGAGATATACAAATGTTTGGGACATATCCATAGTTATCCCTGTATGCATGGTAAGCCCTAAAGCATTGTGTGACATTCCTGTGTTCTTGGAACAGTTGTGAAAATGGAGGAGATACTTTAAATTTTATAATCATTTCAGCTATTCATATGTGTGTTCTTTAGGATGTGTGCTTCCTTTTTGAGTTTAGTAAATTATGAAGTAGTAAGAGTTGAAGCCAAGGTTTAAATCTCCATAAAACTTTTATACTGGAACTGTGCATTAAATTTTGTTGCACCAGCATCTGATTGTTTCTTACCAACTTATGACCTAACAATGTTTCCTGTGTTAACACCAGTCAACAGTGTGAAAAATTCAAAGGTGAGCAACACAATTATTTGTTGATTCTTTCTACTCAAGGTGTTTGGCCTTTATAGCAAATTGGACATAAGTTAAATGCTTTCATTGTGGTTTAGGGTATTTTTTCAAATAATATATGTTCTGTGTATTTCAAAGATGATATGGGAGTGATTTTTTTCTAATCTGTTGCTTTTATTGGTTAATTAATAAAGAAACTGCCTTGGCCCATTTGATAGGCCAACCCTTAGGTGGGTGGAGTAAACAGAACAGAATGCTGGGAGAAAGAAGCTGAGTCAGGCAGTCACCATGATTCTCCCACTCCAGACAGACGCAGGTTAAGATCTTTCCTGGTAAGCCAGCTCTTGGTGCTACACAGAATATTAGAAATGGGTTAGATCAATATGTAAGAGCTAGCCAATAAGAGGCTGGAACTAACGGGCCAGGCAGTGTTTAAAAAAATACAGTTTCTGTGTAATTATTTTGGGTATAAAGCTAGCCATGCAGGCAGCCGGGTGCCAGGAATGTAGCCCGCGCCCATATTACAACACAAAGAGCTCCAAATATTTCATTCACTTGATTAAATATATTAATAGTAACTCATTTTGATATATTCACCATATCAGAAGGATATATAAATACAGGACAACCACAATAGTGTTGCCCTTATAACCACATAATAAATACAGCAAGAATATCTGTTTGAAAGCAATGATGAACTCATTATAACCGTGCAACACTATTGTAAAATGTGTCCGCCTCTCATTTCAGTTTTATACGGCTGAAAGCAAAACAAAAACAGAATTGTGTAATTCAGTTTCATCTGTAAATTGAGTGGTGACACCACGATTTGATAAGATCTAACTATGATGTGAGTTCTTACTCATTGAGTCCATCATACTGAAAACAAAGGAAGTGTTGGCTTCGTAGTTCACAATAGGCACAGATATTATTCAACCATTTCAAACAAATCTGTTTTCCTGGAAATATTGGAAAACACAACACTCCTCCTAAAAAATTTCACTCATTACAAAATTTGACACAATACTGCATATATTACCTATTTACCAACTTTTCACAAATATTTTCTTTGAGTTCAGAATACCTGATAATATGAACAAGACAATACTGAGACATACATTTCTCATTTTCTACAAATCCTTCATGGATATAATGAAGCATCCTGGATTCACAAATTTGCCCTGATGATACCTTATAGACAAATGCTGTTAGGAAATCATATATTTCCCTTTAAAGATCAATGAGGTTTCAGACCCAGAAAAGCCATAATCTGAGTAGCTTTGGAATATTATTTTGGGCACTTACACTATCTCTAGAGAAAGAAAAGTTTGTGGCTGACAGTTGAACGTAAGATATGTAAGGATTAGATGATAAAAGAGCTTTGTGGCAGATGAAGGTCAGGGGCCACCTAGTTCTATCACGACAATCAAAGGGAACAAGGAGAAACAGTGTGGTCTAGAACAAGCTCCCACCACTTAATGAAAAGGGACAAAGCAACAGAGGGGAAAAGTGAACAGAAATGACAAGAAGTATGAGTAATAAATCATAGAAAGAAGACTGAGTGGGCAACAGATCTCTGTAGGAAGCCACAGGAAAGCTGGGACTAAGAGATACTGGATCACATCTATAGCTTCAGCGGAACAATATAAATGGAGTAATCTCTGAATAAGTTAGAAAAAAGATCAGTGCCCTAGTGCTAAATATTAGATACTTTGAACATATATTTGGGGGCAAAGGTATCTTTTCTTTTTAGTTCTTTGAACAACTGCACTGTAGGATTAACTCCCAAGGGAAGTTCATGAATGGATCTTACCATGCTCACTCCTGGAGAGTTCAGAGACAGCAGCTGCCAGGCCCAGGGGCTGTGGTGCTGTCAGTGTGGGAGGACAGATCTATTATCTTATTGCAAATAAGCCCTGTATATTCTAAACATAGAATTGCAAACATTTTATTTGTTAATTGCATTTCAGACCTTCAGTGCCTTTGGAAATTACAGTTTTGAATGATGACCACTTACATGAGCCTATCCATTCGGGTTCTACAAATGATGATTACAAGCATGATTCAGTGAGTGCACACACACTGTCCCATTCAACATATTTTCTGCAGTGATATCCTAATGCAACATCCTTCCAACACTAGGACTAGATATTGTTTAATCAAAATCCACTTTTGTAACATGTTTGTCGTTCTCTACTGTCCTCTGTAAAACTAAGGCAAGTAAAGAAAAACCCAATTACCAAAAGTTTTGCTGAATACCATTTACTTGCTGTAGTGATAATTTCATCTACTATTTACAGGTGTTTCAGCTGGAAATGGATAAGGTGAAAATGTATTTCACTAGTTTGTAAATCCCAAGCTAAATGTATAAAAGTGAAATTTACCTGTATGTAGTAGAAGTTATCACAACCATTTTCACTCCCTTTAAACAATGAGATTAGTCTTTTGTAACACCTATAAATCCCATGTATGATTTTTTTCCAGAAAGGCCCTAATTTTATTTATTTGTTTGTTTATTTATTACTTCAAACTAAGAAAAATTGAAACTACCTCCTTTCCTTATCCTTTATTAACGTATTCACTCAATTTTTTTCATGTTTTAGTAACAGTACAAACCCAGAAGAGAAAATCTTTTTTTCAAAAATTGTAGTATAGGGAAACTTTGCTTCCCTGTGGTAATAATATTTCTTGACTTTTTCTTGAGTTTTTGGTTCTTTTTGACCACCCTTCTCTCTAATTACATCTACATGGTAACGTAAACTTTCATATACAGCCTCAACTCTATGCAATAAAATTATGGTGTCTGAGTAAAGAAAAAGTTATAATTTCATACCCTAATTATTTTGGACTTCCTTAAAATTGACCTGTTACCATATTGGATGCAAAATTTCTTGTGTAGATAATGAGGTGTCTAGAGACAAGTTTTATTTTAATAATTACCTACTACATAATGTTACAAGCATGGAACCCTCAAAAACCAGTAGTTCTTTAAAGCAATATGTTCATTTGAAAAACTTCAGTTGTGTAACCCTACCTTGAAACATTTCTACTCCAGAAGCTAACTACAGATTGATGTTAATATATAATCTGTCAATGATCACGGTATCTGCACATAATGTGGTTCCAAGTCTAATAGGGAGCAAAGACGAAGCAGATAGATCTTAGAAAATATCATGTTCCTTCCTACAACAATCATGTAAATGGAGTACTGGAAGAACACAAAGAAAAGACCAATTAATTTTCTAAGGGCACGATAACTTCACACAGGCTAAATTTCAAATAATATTTGAGAACCATCCATGTTTCTTTCTTAAGAGCAATTGATGCCTCCTGTGAGATTAGTAGAAAAAATTGGACTGAAACTTTTAGAATATCCTGGGGCTTCTAGCATGCAGAGTTTTCATTGCCATCCAACTTAACAAGAAGAATCGAGAAACTTCTCTTTAGGATTAGTTTAATATTAATTTTATAATGTAAATTATGAGCATGTCCTTAGGCACTTAGGCCAAAATTCATTAAAAAAAAAAAAAGGGCCCTAAACTCACTAGCTGGAAGTTTAGTTTTGCTTACTTGGAAAACATTCCAAATTGTCATGATAGAGCATTGGTTTTGATCATATGCTTTGTTTTATAGTTTTGAATTTTATAAAATATCTCACAGCTTGGAGTGGAACCTTAGTCTCTTTATTTCAACACTTCAATGTCTACATCTTTGTTAACCCTACAATTTTCAGTTTGGGCATTAATAAAATGCATTTATTCATTCATTTTATTGTTCTTTGGACATCATACTGTTTATTGTATTTGTTTACAATAAAAATAATAGTTTTTAACTCAAAATTATTTAAGTCTATGATAATGCTTGTATAGATAGATAACTGTGGAAACAGATTTTCAGGTTCTGCTAACTCAATGTGATTCAGCCAATAGACACCACACAACCCATAGTCTAGCCAACATGGAACCTTATTCACTGTTGCAAAATGAAAAAAAAAAAACAAGAAAGTAAAGTACAATAAACATTACTTGTTACTCTATAAAATATATACCCTATAAGGAAAGACAGACATAGCCATAAGCATATAAGCATAAACCAAATTATCTTAATAATACAGCAATCAAATCTAATTAAAACAATGCACAGTGTTGCTTTATGGTTCAATGACTAGTGACTGCTACTGCCCCTCCCTGTGAGTGTGTTAACTGCAAACTCTGCCATTAAAAGTTCCTGATTTCTTAAATGAGTGCATATGTTGGTTAAATAGTTTACAACAGTGGTCCTTTAAATAGATCATGGAGAATAAGATAATGAAAATGAAAGCAGTAAAGTCAGGGCACTTCGTCTATTTTCAGTATCCCTTGCTTCAGTGTGGCCATTTGAAATATAGCAGTGATGTGATTTGAGACGTAAAAACCACCTTTCTCTATACATTTGACATCAAAAGAAATAGACTTGCCACAACATGTACATATATGTGTTTTCTAAGCTATAAAATTTATTATAATAATCAAAATTTTATGACGTTATTTCTTCAAATCAGTTTGTTCCATTCATCAAGTCCATATTTTCCTATTGTTCATTTTACACATTAGATCTAGATAGCAACTTTTAACATTTTAACTATCAGGAATTCCGGCCCACTGGTACTATCTGATATTCTTTTGTCCTCATTGTGTGTGGCTAGTGTGGCCCCTGCAGGGTATACCTAGTCTTGCCAGCTTCTGTGCTTAAAGGTTCATTAAAAATCCTCACTGACTTGTGTTAATATAAATTAGTAGGCAGAAAACATAATCCAGCACAAGGTACCAATTTTTATTCAGATATTCTATTAGCATATAATTGTCTTTTTTGAAGAAATTAAAAGTACATTATTATACTTGATGTGGCACAAATTATAAGAGCAAAAATATTCTCTTCCAAGGTTCTGCAGTTCTTCAGTAATTATCCATATTACACCCTGGAAACTAAAATTAAATACATAAATTAAAGCAGTGGGGGATATAATAGCCCTGTAAAGGGGGTCCAGATTTAGCATAGTGTTTCATACCTGGGGCTCAGCCTGAAGAGAGCCACCACTGGCTTGGTCACATCAGAATCAAAACAGGTTTCCTACAGACCTGAGTTTGACTGAGACTGAAGTAATCACTTGCCATTTGATTAAAGGGAAATCTCTTCTGTCCAAACAGTACTTATGCAAATGCGTCTCCTCTGTCTACTCTCTGAGCATGGACAGTGTCTTAAATTTTAGAATACATAGGACATGAGTTCACCAACAAGATGCTACATAAATTCAGTTACAGTTACTATTCCTTCACATCTATACAAATGAAATTTTCAGTTATTTTAGGAAAAGATTGGCCACAAAGATGTACATCTAGCACTCCTTTTATTTGAAGCAATTTTAGGTTGATTTACAGTATTTGTATTAGCTAATTTTAGTGACAATTGTCCCCAAGCCTAGGGACTCCTTATTCTATCACTAGTACTACTTAGTTGGAATAAAAATCCATTTCACACTAGCTTAAAAGCCAAAAGAATAAAAGCAACTTTGAAGTTCTCATAACATTTTATTTACTTTTATGTAGTGATTCTTTCTGATAAGATGGGAATTGGGTGAAAAAATCACACTGTATATTAAGCACACTCTGTTTTAGCCACATGGTCAAAGAAAAGATCAGCTTTTTTAAACCTACTCTCCCTGCCTCCAGCAGATAAAAAATGGGCAAAGATGGGAAATCGTTTTACTAGGGATTTTTGTACCACATACTCATCTGCTATTTTTTTCTGATGTAAACCCAATCCCTAAGCATTTTGACATATTTTGTTCATATAAACTTTACTATAAATATAAGATGTTTATGGGGAAAAAAAAGTCATCAACCGGATAATCATTTCATCATAGCTCTGTATAAAACCTGTTGGAACAGCATCAAGTTTTATCTCATGTCAATGATAACTAAGCTGCTTCCTTGAGGAAGAATGAGTGCTAGCCCAGTAGCTAACCTGCCATAGGTGAGGAGCTGCAAACAGTATCCTGTGTTCACTTCCATCCTGTTTGCCTAGATATTGTTGTTGTAGCATCCCCTTGATGTCAGCCCCAAAGTCCAATGCTGAGTCAACGGAGTATTCTACCTGGAGATGACTAGTCAGTGGGCAATGTGCTAGCTTCCTTTAAAACTTTTGGCTTTGGAAGAAGGTTACATATCTGCTACTTCACACCAAGGTTGATGTATTAAAGAATTAGTCTCAATGCTATGTTACATGTAAGTGCTGAAAACGTTTAGAAATGAAGCTTGCTGATCTTTCCTCTGGTATTCTTTCTCACCTCTTGATTTCCCAACAACACACTTGGTTCATGATATGCTTCTCTACACTAGAAGCCTAAAAGCAATGGCATCTACCTTGCAATAGGCCTGAATGTCCAAAATAATATCTCAAAATAAAATTGTTGTCTTTTTTTCCCAGTTGACTGTCTTAGTTGTTTTGCCACAATAACAAAAGGCTGACTAACAAAAGACAGATTTATTTGTAACTAGGAATAATACGTAGGTTGCTGATACATTCATATGCTTTTTCTGTATATAAAATAATTATTGTAGAGGTTAACAAACCCTTAGATTTAGAGTTTTAAAAGTAAAACCATGCATAATATACATCATGTTTTACATGAATAAAAAAGACATTCTTAAAGGAGGTGTGACTTAGCCATGTGATCATTTTCTGTTTGTCTTAGCATATAGCCTAAAGCTGTTGATTTGATAAAGACTGAAAACAGAATTTAAAAACACAATTGAGGTATGGTCTTAAAAGAGTATGCAAAAATAGGTACCACCTTCCCGGATAGGATATGTGCTATAAATCCACAACTTTTATGAGGAGTGATATCTCCAATAAGTTGTATGTTGCTATGATCTAAATGTCTGTGTGCATCTGAAATCTCTACAGTAAAATATAATCACAGGTGTTCTGAGGAAGTCATAAACTAGATCTCAAAAAACTTTCTTCTCATTTTTCATGCAAAGACTTGGTAAGAAATTTTTACATGGAAACCAAGATATATGCCCTCACCAGACACTGGGAGCCCACCTGTTCCTTGAATATTTCAGGCTTTAAAGCTATGAGAAATATTTTTCTTGTTGTTATGAATGTTACTTTGTCCATGATATTTTGTGATATTTGGTTCAATGGTGATAAAATTCTGCACATATACCATCACATCAAGGCTAGATGGGGCAACTCAATAGAAAGAGAAGGGTCCCAAATACAGACCAAGTCAGAGACAGCCCCACTTTCACTGTTAGGAGTCTTATAAGAACACCAAGCTATAAAATCATAACGTAAATGCAGAGGACATAGCTCAGAACCAAACTCCCATTTTTGCTTCAGTCTCTCTGAGCCCCTATGAATCCTGTTTAATTGATTCTGTAGGTGGTTTGTTGTGAAGTCTTGGAGCTCTCTGGCTTTTATAATCCTCTTCTCCCTCTTCCCTAGGATTCCCTGAGTTCTGTCCCATATTTGACTGTGGGTCTCTTCATTCTGTTATGCTGTGCTTAGTTGATATCTCTGGGAGGCCTGCTTTCTCTGAAAGGAAACAGGAGGAATGGTTCTGGGATGAAGGGTGATGAGGTGGAGGAATTAACTGGAAGGAGTGGCTACAGGAGAGAGAAAGAAGTACAAAGAGTGCCAAAATCTTAGAGAACAACCGAGCTGTGTTGAAGAGAAGTTTCGTAGAACTATGAACAATGCAGGCCATTTTGAAGAAGTCTCTGATGGAATGAAGAACATTTCATTTGCAGTATAGACCAACATTATTATCAGCTAAATAAATAGCTTCACTGTGCTGTGTTGTATCTCTGTGATTTATGGAAGGTAGAACTTGTGACTTCAGAAAAAGGAATTTTGACCTAAGAAATTTTGTTTAAAATTGTTGAAGGTGTAGTTTCTTGTGAATATTTGTAGTAAAATATTGGGAGAGGGAAGTGACTAAACATGCCATCACTGAAAATACATTTAAAAGATGGGTTTTTAAATTTAAAAAGTAAAGCACAACTTAAAATTTAGACAATTTTTCAGTGAACCTACACTGAAAAGGATGAGAAAATACACTTGGACACATTTAAGAAGACACTAGTGCAGTGGTCAAATGCATACTTTAAAAGATATTTTCTTCCTTATCTAAACAGAAGCCACAGTCATATTGTCTTAGGCAGAAAAATAATGACAATGAAGACATTTTAAATATCAATAAAGATATTTTTCTAATCAAATGCTCAGGAAAGCAGAAACAAGTAAATGATGTCAGTGGAGTGTGTGGCCAGTACCTTCAGTGTTTCAAGGCTGAACAACGCTTTACACGAACCCAATAGTCTTGAAATGTCACTCAATTGGAGGACTCATTGCCATTGAAGGGCCAAAATATACAACTGAAACCTACGGGATCTGCAGTATGTGATAGACTTCTAGTAGTGGGAATCCTGCTGCTTGAGGCCCAGTTACATGTTTCACTATTTCTAAAGGAAGAACCATAAAATATTATGCTCAAGTTTTCAGATTTTATATTATTTGTTATGTGTGCTTTAAACATTCTTAGAACTTAATATATTTTCCTTCCTTTTATCCAATTTTAGACAGTTCTCTCAATGATGGAGAATACTTACCTGCCATAATTAGAAAATTATAATTCAAATCTCACTAGTATCTAATTTAGACATTTTGATAGAATGTTTGAGGTAGGCTAAAATTGACACGCTAACCTTTGTGGCAACAAGGATGAGATAATATTTTTACATATAAAATAGAAGTTTTAAGGAAGTAGAAGGTAGAATAGTATAACTAAAATCTGTGTATCTCCCTGCCTGAAATTCAGTGCCTAAACTAATCACAGATATAGTAGAGGTAGAGTTAGGGGAAATAATTAGGGTTTATTATACTATATAAGGACATAGTAAGAGGGTGGCATCTATAAGACAGGAAGTGATCTCTCTCTATCACTGAACCTATTGATATTTTGGTCATGGTTGCTACAGTCTCCTGAATTGTGAATAAAAATTTTTTCTATTGTCTTCAATGTCATGTAGTCTAAAGTATTTTCTTATTACTGATACACTGAGACACATGTCTAGTGAATAAAATTAGGATAAAAAGTAACCTTATTTCTTTATCATTCTGTGATCCAGTTGTGTGATTGTACCTCACACTCCAGGCTTGATGAATACAGAGGTAGATATACTGAGTAATGATCCCATCAAACAATATAGGAACATCACCTATCAAGTTATATTTGGTACCTGTACACATTAGGAAAAAAATCACTAAATTACAAGCATAATCAATTCTGTATATTGTAGTATTCTTACACAGAGAGAATTTAAGCATATATTTGATATCTAAGTATTCAAAGTAAATACTCATCTTTAGTTCTCTGACATCACTAAGTAATACAAGGGCAAGAGAAAAAGAAGAAGTTGAGAGAGACACAGTGAGAAAGTGCTAGGAAATCCCATGAAATAGGAGATGTCTTGTTCTGTCACAGATGTGTTAATACAAGTGAAGAAAATACAAAATGAAGAGTAAATAAGCCATGGGCCAAGGTGTCATCTTAATACAAGCTGCATCTTCAGAGGATACCATTTATCTCAGTTCTTATAAATTTCTCCTAGGAAAGCAGGTCCATAGAATCCTGAGAAGGCCACTCCCAGAAAAATACAAACAATTGACCTCAAGTAGTGCAAGGATGGGACAGAAATGAATTTAATTGTGCAGTTAAAATCCCATATCCAATCATATTTGAACAACTAATCTCTTCAGTTGCTAGTTATGAAAACTTCATGCTGAATTATAAAATCCAACATGGATTTTTCTCTATCATAGGAAAATTCTCAAACTTCTCTACTCCAAAGAACATTGTAGAATGAGTTCAGACTTTGACACTGATTACATTAAAACCCACCCTCTTTTACCAATCCCACTCTCATTAATTATGCAAAAGGATTCATAAAAGAAAATATTTTGAACATAAATAATATTCACCTCATAGTACATGGACCTACAACGGTGAGTCTAATTGATCACAGGATGTCTGTCTTAGTTCAAGTCTTATGCTGCTTGAATTCTTTCTTTTTTTTTATTGAAAAAAAAAATTTCCGCCTCCCATTTCCCTCCCCATCCTGCTGCCCCTCTCCCCCTCCCCCCACTCCTCTTCTCCTCCCTCTCCAATCCCAGGAGCAGTCAGGGTTCCCTGCCCTGTGGAAAGTCCAAGGTCCTCCCCCGTCCATCCAGGTCTAGGAAGGTGAACATCCAAACTGTCTAGGCTCCCACAAAGCCAGAACCTGAAGTAGGATCAAAACCCCGTGCCATTGTCCTTGGCCTCTCATCAGCTCCCATAACAGTCATAGTGATTGACATCAGAATGATTTTAAAAACAAACAGAAACTTGGCATTTCCAGGAGACACAATCTTATAGCAAACTCCCTGTTCCTCTAACAATCCTTCCACCCACTCTTCCACAATGGCCCCTCTGTCATAGGGGCAGGAGTTGTATTAAAGGTGTTCCTTTAAGCCTAAATTGAGGGAATGGTTGATTACAACGAAAGGCCCTAAAAAGGCATCTATTCTATGTTTCTCTCATAGCTTCTGGTAGCTGCTGACTGTTCCTGATACCTTGCAACTTATAGATGCACCACTTCATCTGTGCCTCCATTACCACATGGTATTCTTCTTAATGTGCTCCCAGGTTACACTTTCTCTGGTACTGTAAAGACAAGATAACCCCAAAGTATCTCATTTAATCAGATTAATTATAACAAGACAGTTTCTAGATAAGTTCATAAGGTTATATTCAGTGGTTCTGGGTGCCACATGTGTGAGAGAATAATTTAGCCCACTAATATATACCAAAAAACACAAAAAAGAAACAAAATAATAATCTTAATCACTGTGTAATATTTGACAAGGTTTAGCATCTATTCATGATGATAATAAAAGAAGCAATACTGTCATTTGCAGGAAGATAGATGGAAATGGCAAGCATAATGCTAACTTATAGAAACCAAAATTAGAGTTGGAGATAGAATCTCTACTTGTTTTGAAGACATGGGGTTAGACTGGAGTCTAGTTGGGAAGAGGAAGAGGTCTAGAATAAATGAGGAGGGGAATAAGAAAGGGTGTAAGAATGGGATAGACATGCCACCAAAGTACAGCACTCACATCTATGAAAAATGTCATAATAAGCCCATTATTTGTACATTTAATGTGTTCATAATATGTCAAAATGTTCATATAAGATCAGAAGGAAATTTATTTGACTTCATAGATGGACTTGATTTAAAAAAACTCATAAATAACATCATATTTAATGATGGAATACTGACTACTGTTTAATAAAATAGAGAATCAGACAAAATGAACCTTAATTTCAGCATGATAGCAAAAAGGATAAAGCACAAATCATATTGTTATTGCATGACACTCTTATTTACATTGGAAAATCATAAGAAATAAGCAAAAATATTGTTATACTATAAAAAATTACACAATATAAATCCAATTTTCATTTTTCTTTTTATATAATTCTAACAAAATTTTTAAAAAGATAAAATTTAAAGAAGTATTTTTAACAAAATTATAAAAATATAGGGTATATTAAATAAAAGATATATAATATTCAGTAGAAACTTGATATGATATTTCCCTATGTATGCTGTGAATACCATTGGTTAATAAAGAAACAGTCCTGGTTTGATAGGGCAAAAGGACAGAGATAGGTGGGGAAAACTAAACTGAATGCTAGGAGAAGGAAGGTGGAGTCAGAGAGAAGCCATGGAGCTGCTACTGGAGACAAATGTGCTGAAACTTTGCTGGTAGGCCACGGCCTCATGATGATACACAGATTAATGGAGATGGGTTAAATTAAGATGTAAGAGTTAGCAAATACGATAGAGCTAATGGTCCAAGCAGTGATTTAAAAAACATAGTTTCTGTGTGATTATTTCAGGGCTGAGCAATCAGGAAACACCAAGTAGCCTTCCTTCAACAAATTGGCATGCCAATATGGTGGACTAAATCCATGTAAAACCTGAGAGGCTTTGGAAAAAATTCTGGACACTAAAAAACAAAGTTTAACCACATTTTTTTCCTGGATAGGTTCTGCTTACTGGCATGCGGTGGCTCCTTTAAGACAGTTTTTTTTTTTTTCTGATTCAGCAGTCACAAAAAAAAAAAAAAAAAAGCAAAACCATTTTGAAAGGCCAGCTTTCTGGGCCATGCTGCCAGTGTGATCTCTGAATCTTTTGATAGGTCCAGCCAAGGAACATTTAATTGGGGTACTTGATTAATGGAGGTACATAGGCTTGGAAGAAGAAAAAGAGTATAGACAGTTATAAAAAGAGGTAAATGGTTTATAAAAAGTCAAAGACTTTAAAGAGAAAGAGTGCAGACAGTCATTGATTAAAAGGAGTAAATAAAAATAAACCACGTTAAGATAGAAAATTCACAAAGAGTATGAATTATATATATTATTGTGTTCTCTTTGAATTTTTTGGCTGTGAAAAAGCTAAGTACAGAGAGAAATTTCTTTGTAGGGGCTGCTAAGCCAAACCAGCATGTATATTATAAAGGTATCTTGACTTCAGAATTTGAGTCTACGGATATGTTACTTTGGAAAAGAGGTCCTTCTTTTGTTTCCACAAAAGATGAGAACCTGTGGATTAATTCCAAACTAATGTGGTTTGGTGCACCAAGTCTCTCTGAAGATCTCCAAGAACACCCACAAAAATTACTTTGCACAACAAAAAAGCACAAAGAAGTATAGAAAGAACATATTCTCAAATATTGTTTATAAATGTTTGTTTATATTTAAAAGGGTATATGCTATTGAGATTTGCAGTAATATGGATCTTGGTTTACTGATACAAATTTAATGTCAATTCTGTTACTACTGATTAGGATATTGTGATTGTAGAGTTTATTTTAAAATGTAATGGATAATTAAGAAATATTGGTTATTAGGTAATCATCTATATTAGTCAAGCTTGTAGTTGTGTTAGATTTTAGATGTACAGAGATATATTTCAGTTAGATAGGGTCAAGTCTTTCAGAGACCTTTAGCATATGGCATTTAAAATGTTCTAAAAACTTAGGAATTTTTATGACAATGAGACACATCTGCTCCTGGCAGCACCAAGCTGCTTCAAGAAGATGATAGACACCTAAGAGGTTCCTTATGGCATTGGTTAGTCACTTGAGCAAGAAACTCCTCTTGCCTAGACTGCTTGATGAACTGGACATTCAAGACCTACAGAGAAATGACTGCTGAACTTGCCTAAAGGTGAGACCATCCCTCAAGTTTCCTGCTTCATGGAACAGTCTGCAAAACATTCTGAAGGTCACAAAGAAAGTGACTGACAAACTGCCAATATAGGCGGAGCTGCCTTTGAAATTTTCTGCTTCGTGGAAAAGTCTGCTGGATACTGTGTGCCTGTAGGCTAAAAATGGATGCCCCAATAGTACAGAGGAACTTTGGTGACTGACCAGGCAGTGAGATGTCCCTGTTAATTCTAGAGTTTTAGAAGTTGATTACAATTCACTTCCTGTTTACTTAGGTAATATTATATCATTTTGGAGTCTTTGATGGAGTTGAAGAATAGATATATTATTCCTTAGTAATGATAAAAAATAAAATAGATATAAATATTTTACTATAATTCTTGTTTGATAACTGATTTGTTATACGTAATTTTAATATGTTAAAGTTAAAACCTTCCTTTTTATTTAAACAAAATAGGGGAGGTGATGTGGGATTCCACTTTGTATACTGTGAATACCATTGGTTAATAAAGAAACTGTTTTAGCCTATGATAGGGCAAAAGAATAGACCTAAGTGGGGGAAAACTATGAATGTTAGGTGAAGGAAGGCAGATTCAGAGAGAAGCCATGGAGCTGCTGCCAGAGACAGACATGTTGAAAATTTACTGGTAGGCTATGACCTTGTGGTGATGCACAGATTAATGGAGATGGGTTAAATTAAGATATACGAGTTAGAAAATAGGAAGCTAGAGCTAATGGGACAAGCAGTGATTTAAATAACATAATTTTCTGTTTGATTATTTCAAAGCTGAGTTAAGGGAATCAACAAGTGGCCTTCCTCCAACAGAAACTCAAATATCAAATGCAGATGCAATATGTATAGCAATTTCAAACAAGAAATAGTATACATTCAGATAAAAATGTGTATTAAGAGAGAGTCACTTAGCTTACAATTCCCTTCTTAATGGCATTTTGATCAAACACAGTCATGTTAGATAGACTTTTTTAACCAAAGAAAAATTGATCATCAGTTATATACTAGTTAACATACAAATACTTGTCAGTGTTCTACAAAGAAAGGAAACTAGTAGCATAATTATAAGTATCTATAGAGAGAAGAGAAAAGATTGATCCTGGGAACAGATGCAAAAATATTACACAATATACTCTCTATCAGGTTGTTAACTGGAAAAGTCAGTTAACATAATGTCTGAGCCTCATAATGACCCAGAAACATCAAATGTACTCTTAGTCTGAGTTCCAGGGCATAAAAAATAGGGGAAGAAGAGAGGTGTGACAGTGTAAGTCCTAGAGTCCAGAGCAGAGATCCTAGACTTCTGATGTCTGCCTCCTGAAGAAGGGAAACTGTGAGGTCCAAGAAGGAAATGAATTTGCCATTCCTCTGACTTTGATTTCTATCTAGTCTGGGATATTAGAATGAACAAACTTCTTGCCTCTATTGTGATATGGACCAGATTGAAAAATTTCAAAAGAAAATACCTGGGCTCAAGGAAATTACCTACAAGAAAAGATACTGGTTCCACTATATATATATTCATTAATTTTCTGAGTTGTTTAATAAGTCATTCCTAAATAAGTTAAATAAATATAAACATTTTATTTTAAAGAAATTAATTATACAACTGAAAGATTTCAGATTATAACAAAGGGCAAACTAAATCAACTGGAAAACATTCCAAATAGAAATATCAACTACACTTTAAGATTGTTCTGACTATTCTAAGCTATAAAATGAGAAGTAAATGCATATTACTTCAATTTTTAGCAAATTTAACATAAACACTTGCATCAGTGAAGTCAGCAGCAATATTCCATGAAGAGGACACTGTTGACATGGATGGTAAGGACCTTCATGAAGGTGATGAGCTCAAGGAATGATTAACTTCAGTCTTTGTACTATGGACTATTAAGTCCTTATTCACACTTGAAAGATAACTCAAGGAGGTCATCCCAAATTTGACATAACCCTTAAGCATTACATGACGTTATCTGTAATAAATCATGAGACCGAATAGATTCCTGTAAATCATAAATATTAAGGAACCATCTCAGATCAACCTTTCTAAAGGAAAACTTTAATTATCATTATATTCTCTTTAGAAGATGATATTCAAAAATTGTTTATCACATGAAAAAGCAATCAAAGAATATGCTGCCAAAATGTTGGGAAAAAAAACTGATTATAGATGTTTGTCAGGCCTTTATTTAATGAGTATATTAGGTGATTATTCTGGATGTTGTCATGATTGGCTTATATTTTAGTATTTCACAAATGGTAACTTGTTATGATTTCTCAGATTAAATAAGTGTTCATTTTCCTACCCAATTTTAAATAATAATTTCATGATTTTTGTTCTTAGTGAAAGCACATAAGATTAAATGATTCAACCTTCATTATAACTGGAGCTAGGCCAGCTACAGCACTATTCGAAGGTCAGTCTCAGAGACTGAAACACCTCACACTGCTCTCCTGAGGCTCTGTTCCAGGTTTGTCCTGCGTTCTTCCCACCTCTCACCTCATCCCCTCTAGCTTGCAAATGCATCCCTTCCTGTTTATTCCATTTCATGTCTACCCTATTGCTGTAACTGATTCATTCCACTGGAAATCTTGGAACACAAAGTTCAGGAGTGACATCATAGTTTTCTTACTAACTAGTCTTCCTAAAGATACTTAGTCTGAACTACAATTTGTTACTTTTTGTCAAAAAAAAATCTGATACCATTTATACCGGTTCTCCTTTTCTTATAAGTGTTGCTTTTATATAAAAACGATTGTAATGTCAAAATGCTGTGAGAGGAAGTGCATTTAATACTTCTCACCTACTATAAAACATGCCTAGCCTATCTTAGTGTGTTTACAGCATGTCTGCTTATAGTTGGGTGTTACATTAGATTAGACCCGAACAAAATACTTAACACTAACATCATTTTATAATAAAGTCCTAAGTAGTATTATATAAATTATTATATATTTTTATCCCAAAGAAGTGGCAACATGGTATTCCTCAGAGTATTAGGTGTTTAACCTCATGATTGGCAGCTGACAGGAAGCAGGTTTTCACCCTCATAACACTGTGAGGGCATCATCCTGAAGGATGCTATCCTGCAAAAATATTAAAATGCATAGTGTGAATTTTAGTTTCTAATGAACTGATGTTGCTTTTGTAGCTGTGCAAAGGCAAAATTACTAAGCCCTTTACAAGCTAGGGAGTATATGGATAGCATCTCTAATCCTATTTGTTGAAGAGTCATATTTAGAGCAGAAGGAATAATCCATATGAGCAGCTACTCAATAATTAACTATCTTTGTAGCTCAATATGTATTGCAATACAAATAATGACAATAATAATTGAAAATGTTGAATGATAAATATATAAGGGGAAAAGTATGGAAATTTATTAACATTTTCCTTTAATTTCTGCATCTTATAAAATTCAGTAATGAACAACAGAAGACTGAAATTTTCCAGGGGCTCTACTGGTGAGCAAACGGGAGAGTTCTTTGGGGTGTCGTGGCTTTTAGGAAGAGAAACTTAAAAATAAGGGATTGGATATTGTGCAGGCAATTAAGATGATATTTACATGAAATGACAAGAAGAAAGTACTTAAAATATAGAAAATTAAAAAGATCTGTTGCTGAATACTTTACACAGTATGGTGCCAGCATTAACTTTTAGACATTCTATGTACATATGCAGAAAAATAAAAGAAAATCGAAAGAAATGTCAATAAGAAAGTTTTTTTTTTCTGGGTAGAAAGAGTGCTGAGTTTCTTCATGCTTGTCCATGGCTGCCGTGCTTCTACAATTAAGACATTTCAGTTTGCAGCGAAATATTTTTAACATTTTAAAGGTTCAGTGTTGTGGAATTATAAGTAAGGAACATGAAATTATATGTATGTTTATTCCAAGTATGTGCATTTGTGCACAAATATCAAGTACATTTATTTGAAATTCATTTTAACGGAGGAGAGAGGGTAGAAGAGGTGAGGAGAGAAGGGAACAAGGGCAGTCAAAAGGATCAGCAAATGATTTGTTCTGCAGGAGCAAACCTCTTCAGAAATATTTCACCAATTTACTTCACTCAAGAGTTTCCCCCCAGTTTTGTAAAATATCCAATACGTACAAAATATGTAAAGTAAAAGTCACAATACAAATTTGTCATCCCAATTTGAATACAAACTCCTTGTTAAAAAGACAAAACAAAACAAAAATAGATTGGCATGAAGAAGTAAAAGGCAATACCCTGAGAAAAAAATAGGTCTGAGTTGAAAAGGGTACCTGAGTATATTCAGAGATTATATATATAAACTAAATAAAAATGGGAGATGTCCTTACTTGTGATGCAACACAATCATTCCACAATTTAGGTCAGCACATGTGTGTACTCATGTGCATGCACGCTTGCGTGAATACATACACACACACTCTCACCAGAGTCATGCATTATGAATACTAAGGCAAGAGATCAATTATTTAAATGGCTATTTGGCAAGAAATGGAGACTTCAGTAAGATACTATCTTTTTTCTCATTATTTTTGTGAAGAAACAAAAAATAATAATTTGGGAGGAATGAGTTTGTTTAGCAAACAGTTCCACATCACAGTTCATCATTAAAGGAAGTCAAGGAAGAAAGTCAAACAACCTAGGATCCAGGATGCAGAGCTGATGCAGAAGCTATGGAAGGGTGCTGCCTACTGGCTTGTTCCTCCTAGCTTTCACAGCTTGCTTCCTTATAGAACCAAGGAACACCTTCCCAGGAGTTTTACCACTCACAAAACAGTGGACCATTCTAGGCCAGTAATTATTTAAGAAATTCCCTGTAGGCTTGCCTACAGCCCAGTATTATAGAGAAATTTTCTCAATTGAGGTTCCCTACTCTCAAATGATTCTAGCTTGTGCCAAATTAAAATAAAATTATCCAACAGAGATGTTAAGTCTTGGAAAAATATTTCACTGAGTATTAACACACATGGTGCTCATTTAATATTCTTTTAACAAAAACAAAAATGTATGGGTGATCAGAGAAAAACTTGTTTGATTTAAGAACCATCATCATGTCAGTCCCTAATTACATTAAATAGTCCAGGTTTAATTTATAGTATAACATGACTTACTCTCTGTGGAAATAGGCATGAAATAAATATGGATGTCCAAATATGTAGACTCCATTATATTAACACCTTAAAAATAAGACCAACATGTCAACATTTTGAAATATACTTGTTAATCCTCTCTCTCTCTCTCTCTCTCTCTCTCTCTCTCTCTCTCTCTCTCTCTCTCTCTCTCTCTCTCTCTATCTCACACACACACACACACATAATAAAATATATACATATTCATGTTGCAGCAGAATTTATCTCATTAAAGGAATTGAATTAGAAGGTTAGAGAATTATCACAAGTAGAAAAATATTTTCTTTTCTTTATTTTTTCCATTCAAAAATTTTCACTTCCTCCCCTCCTCCCATTCCCCTCCCGCTCCCCCACCCATTCTCCTCTCTCCCCCTCCCTCCTTAATATAGGGCAGAAAACCCTGCCCTGTGGGAAGTCCAAGCCCCCCCCCCCCCCACACACACACACATCCAGGACTAGGAAGTTGTGCATCCAAATAGACTAGGGACCCAAAAAGTCAGTACATGCAGTAGAAACAAGTCCCAGTGCCTTTATCGATGGCTTCTCAGTCAGCCCCCATTGTCAGCCACATTCAGAGAGTCCAGTTTGAGCGCATGCTCATTCAGTCCTGGTCCAGCTGGCTTTGTTGAGCTCCCATTAGAAGAGGCACACTGTCTCAGTGGGTGGACCAACCCCTCGCAGTCCAGACTTTCTTGCTCATCTTCTCCCTCCTTCTGCTCTTCAACTGGACCTTGGGAGCTCAGTCCGTTGCTCTGATGAGGGTCTCTGTCTGTATCTCCATCCATTGGTGGACGAAGATTCTATGGTGATATCCGAGATAAACATCGGTGTTATAGTGGGGCAAGGCCAGTTCAGGCACCCTCTGCACTGCTGCCCAAGGACCTAGCTGGGGACAGGCCGGTGGACACCTGGGATCCCCTCAAGAACCAAGTCTCTTAGGTATCTTCTTCCCTGCTCCTATATCTGCCCTTCCTCCATCTCCACCCTCCCACTCCCCCAAACTCTCCCCAGTCTTCTGTGCTCCACGTGACCATTCAAGTGACTTTTTTCAAAGACCCTATATGCATTACAAATTAAGCGTAATTGTTGTCTGGGCAGTGGTGGCACACACCTCTAATCCATGCCTTCGGGAGGCAGAATCAGTTGGATCTCTGTGAGTTCAAGGCCAGCCTGGTCTATAAGAGCTATCCAGGGCAGGCTCCAAAGGTACAGAGAAACCTGTCTTGAAAAAAAAAAAAACAAAGAAGAATTGTAATTACTGAAGTTGGATGCTACAAATTGAGCCTAAGTCACCACTTACTTTTCAGAGGATAGTAACTTCTATTCATGTCTAAGTTAACCTAAGTTTGAACCATTGGTTTTTTTATGAACTTTTTTTTGTTTCTTTTATTTTACATATCAGCCACAGTTTCCTCTCTCCCCTCTCCTCCTGTTCCTTCCCCATACCTTCTTTCTCCTCCCCCTCCCCATCCACTCCTTCTCTGTCTCCATTCAGATGGGACAAGGTTTCCCTTAGGAATCAAAAAAGCATGATAAATCAAGGCATATTGAAGTAGAACCAAGTCTCCCTGACTCGTATCAGTGCTGAAAAAGCCTTCCCACCCTAGGGAATAGGTCACAAAGAGCTAGCTCACGCATCGGGGACAGGTCCTGATCCCTAAAGAAGAAGGACATTTAAAAGAAATTTTATACAAGCTCAAAATTGAGACTAATAGACTGTTATTTATTCAAGGGTAGACTCACAAATCAGAATCCTCTTTTGGAACAGAGAAAAGAAATCGAATCCCGCAGCCGGAAAAAGAGGCTAGATGCATGTCATATATGGGCATAAATAGTATAAGAGGCCACGCCCCAGTGGGTGGGTAACTACTGGCTGTAGGATTTCCTACAGTAGGTCCCACTGCCAAAAGCCACACAAAAGACCAAGCTACACAACGTTCATCCGGATGCAGAGGGTCTAGGTCGGTTCTATGCTGGCTCCTTAGCTGTCCATCCAGAATCAATGAACTCTCATGAATGGTTAAAAGCAACAATGACAATTTACATTTTATTAATCATATGGGTCTAATATCTTAAAATATGCTCTTTGTGCTATATAGGCAAATTATTTCAGATAAGTATAAAAGATCTATTTCAGAACAATAGGTATCTTCCCTACTTAGGTAGTGTCAGCAGGTTTTGTTTATTTTTTTTTTTTTTTTTTTTTTTTTTTTTTGGTTTTTCGAGACAGGGTTTCTCTGTGGTTTTGGAGCCTGTCCTGGAACTAGCTCTTGTAGACCAGGCTGGTCTCGAACTCACAGAGATCCACCTGCCTCTGCCTCCCGAGTGCTGGGATTAAAGGCGTGCGCCACCACCGCCCGGCAGGTTTTGTTTATTTTATAAACAATGCGTCTTGTAACACAATCTTCAATTACAGATCAAGGAGCAAGAGGATTAAGATTAGAAAAACTTTGGATAAATATTGCAGAAATGATTATTATGTGCATAGTCAAATGTGTTGAAAAGTGTTAAGATGTGACATATGTTATTAAAGTCAGTTATTTTGAAACTTTGCAATTTGTTATTTTAGTTTCTTATTAATTTATTAGGTGTCTCTATTTATTGTTTTCTTGTTTAACAATATTTCACTAGGTTTCCCTGGAGTGAGCCATGAGCGGTAGCATGGCCCCTAACTCTGAGTGATCTCGCTGCCTGTACCACCCCAGGAGCTGGGATTGCCGGCATTCTTCATCATACACAACTAATTTTGTAATCTTTAAAATGAGTAATATTGTTTTATTCTAGTTCCAAAATTTAAGTAAATTAAAATGTGAGTGGATGCCAAGAGTTAATCTATGCCTGTTGCTGAGCATTCTAATTTCAAGTCCTACCATGCTATAAGGTGTTTGTCTGAATAAATGTTTGATAATTAACAACTAGACTTAATCTAAATATCATTACTTTATCATGCGCATAGAAAAAATGAAACAAGCTCTTAATTATAGGGAGTAAATAAAACAATAGGTGAATAATATTTCTCTGACATAAATAACCTTCTATTTATATTTTAACTGTCATTTCCCTTAGTGGTAATCATGAAGAAGTAATACGATGATTTACAAATGAAGAATTTTCTCCTTCTCTTTTCTTTCTTTACATATTTAACCTTAATCTATTTCACTATTACTATCTACCTCTTTAAAGATACACAGATAATAACATACACTTTCCTAAATATTTTTTGCTTACTTTTTTTGCATTAATGGTAATAGAAGTTGACTATATAGTCTTTATAGCTTCTTGATTTTCTTAATATTATTATCAAAGAAGATAATTGATTATTGCATGCAATTTAAAATTCTTTCTGTAGTGATAATTTGCATTTTAATAAATAAAGCTTGCCTGAAGACCAGAAAGTAAAACTAAGCCACTAGAAGCCAGGCAGTGGAGATGTATGGTGGTGGTACACACATTTAATCCCACCCAGCACTTGGGAGGCAGAGGTAGGCCGATCTCTCTGAATTTGAGGACAACCTGGTCTACATAGAAAGTTCCAGGAAAGTTAGGGCTACATAGGGAGATCCTGTGTTTTCCCACTTTATATTCCTCTCTAGTTCTGGTGTTAAAGTCATGTGACTCCCTAGTACTGGAATTAAAGGTGTGAGACATATTCTGGTCTTTAGGTAAACTTTATTTATTAAAATACAAATGAAATATCATTATATCTTTCTTCCACTAAACTCCCTACATTCATCCTTCCATTCATAAATTTAGTTTGATAAGAAAACACACATATCAGTATACTGATAGATTTGCCTTCTTTGAGTTTGCAAAGCTATGGAAACAATGGATAAGTTAAAAACTAGTCAGGAAAAAAATAGCGACAACAGACAACATTGTGCTCATAAAAGTTGAGAGTTCAGCAATCTTGAAAGATTCTATAAAGTGCATATTACTTGAGGTTGAATGAATTTGCTATGTATCTTATTTGCAACAAAACAGAATAAATAAAAAAAACCTGCTGTGCATCTTTTATTGCTGTCAGGCATCGCAGGTTATACCTACTTTAGAAAAGATTCATGCTTCAAAATCCACTGTTTTATGTTTTATCAATGCTTTAAAATTAATTAGTTCTTGATCATAAGCAACAGAAATTCAGTGTAAAAGTTGAGTATCAGTTTGGTATAACTGCAAGGTCCACCAAAGAATGCCTAAGTTTGTATGTCAGAACTACTTCTTAATTTTCTTCTTCTTCTTCTTCTTCTTCTTCTTCTTCTTCTTCTTCTTCTTCTTCTTCTTCTTCTTCTTCTTCTTCTTCTTCGTCGTCGTCGTCGTCGTCGTCGTCGTCGTCGTCGTCGTCGTCTTCTTCTTCTATTATTATTATTATTTCTACTACTACTATTATTATTTCATTGGTCTCTCTGTCAGTCTGTCTGTTTTCTCTCTCTCTGTCTCTCCCTCTCTCTGACTGTGTGTGTGTGTGTACACATGGGAGAATGCCATAGAGAAAAGATTTGATCAAAGTACAACTCTCCGGAATCATGTCTCTCCTCCAGCTTGTGGTAATGTTTTAAAACACAGGGCTGCATGCAAATATCTCCTTGACATTCCCACAAATTCCAGAAAAGTTTCCAAGATAGAATCTCATAAATGTAAAGGAATCATTGAAACTGCAAGCTCGTGCTGTTTTCCTTTTTTCCTATCTTGGGGGAGGAAATTATTTGTTTCATCATATATGAACAGTCATCATTCAAAGGCAGTCAAAGCAATATGGAGGCAGGAACTGAAACAGAGACCACAAGGAATGATGTCCACTGACTTGCCTCCTCTGGCTTAGTCAGCTTACTATTTTATACAGCTTGACCTACCTGCCAAGAGCTGTAGCTATCACTACTACAACAGTGAAGAATTAAGAAAATACTCCTGAGAGATACCAACACGCCAGTCTAATAAAGCTAATTCTTCAAATGAGGTTCTGTCTTGCCAGGTGTTTCAAACTGACAATTGAATCTAACTATGACACTGTATCTTTGTTTTACCAAAAGATAAAGGCACACACTACCTGCTTCATAGTTTTACTTCCCCAATACAGGCATTGTACCTACACCATTCATGAAAGGAAGGAGTATTCAGAATTGAAAATAATGGAAGCATAAAACCAGGAAAAAATTTTAATTCCTGGCCCTCATAAGTTCCATTAAGCGATGTGGTTTCCCACAGCCATCATTCTGCTAATCAATTACACTAATAGTCTAACGGAAACAAGAAAACCACAGCATTAAAGGAACAAGAGTTTTTCCAAATGGAATGAGATAAACAACTTAAAAATAGTCTATTAAACACTAAAATATGTGTGTCATAGAATCTTTGTGGTGTTCTCCAAATAGAAAGAAAGCATAATTCTCAAATAATAGCATAGAAATGGTTTACTATAATAGTGCTGGAAACAAAAAATATATAGAAGAATGAATAAATAACATATTTAACTTTTATAGCATTTTGTATTCTACATACCATTTTAACCATGAGCCACTTCTCTAAGAGAGCTTCCTCAGTGAAGAAGACAGGTGTGTCTGGAACATTCTGAGGTGAGTTTGGAAGCATGGGCATATTTCAAATAATATGTGGTCTTATAAAAATGATGTGTATTTTTATGAGAAGAGCTCCAACTTGATGTGTGTTTTTTTAGAAGTTATTCAAAGTATTGTCATGGTTCAGAGGAACACTATGGAAAAAGAACAGCCAAGAGTCTAATGCTGGAAAGAAGCTTTGGTGCTTTAGCTTGTGCTGTACTATACAAGGTGGGAAGAAGAACAGATTTACCTAGATGTACCATTTAAACCAATAGTACAAGTTCGTGATCAGCAAGTAACAGATGAGCAGGAGATTAAAACAGAAGTTTGTGTGACAAGTAGAATAACATCATTTGCTGTTTTTTAAGAATAATTTTTCTTTGAAAGTCTCATACATATATGCAGTACATTACTCACCAATGAGTCTTTTCTGTTTTTGAAAGGAGAGCTCAGCATATGGGAAACAAGGCACAAGTTCATTCAGTCATCTGAATTTTGGAATGCCTGTTAGATATCTGAGATGATTTGTCAACTGTGAAAAATGCTACCAACAAGTAAAGCATGGTGCAGCATTTAATTTTGTGTTGAAGAGACAGTTTGGGAATTAATTTTACTAGAGATCTTCATTTGGACTTTTGCTCCTTTGGTACATCCTGTAACTTCCATTTGAGCCAGCTGTTTACTAGCAGACTTCATTCTGCCTATAATGTGATCTATAGATGTCTACACAAACTACCTCCTGCTACCAATACATCTCCTGTTTCAACCACAACAAAAAGACCACACCTGAGATTTATAAATTCCCATGGATTCCAGTTTGCAATTCAGGATGTAGGAAGCTACAGACATTGTTCCACATCTATCTGGCTTCTTTCTCATCTGGGAACATTTACAACTACCTTCTCAAAGTAAAAAAAAAAAAAATCTACCACAGCACAACCAATGGGACAGATATGAAGCCTACCCAACTAACACAATTTGATCACTGCTCCAGAGGGACGGACACAAAATTCCTAGGATGACTCAAAGAGGAGAGCATATGAAATCCAAAGACACCTTGCCTAGAAGCATAGGAAGCAATGAAGAGGCAAGAGGTAGAATCAACCATGAAACAACATTTTGTGGTAATTGACAATTGTCCTATCATTCCATGTAAGTTCTAAGAAAATACAGGGATCAAGAAGGCAAACACAGATGATAAAAGATCATAAACCAACCTTGTAGCTTCAAGTGAGAGCTTCTTGCCTTAGAGTTTCATATGTGCATATTGGCTGTATACCCATGAAGAAAGTCATGCATGCAAAATTTAGGAATATAGCTTTCAGTTAGGTGTCATGCAGGATGATTCTTTGCAAAATCAAATCATTATCACAGTTTAACAGAGTGACATTTATCCACCGATATCCCTTGTTTCAAAATATCTTGTGATCTTGCAAGATACATAGATTTTCTTTAGTTCCAGATAATCCCTAAAATTAATAGTAAATTAACATGCATGATATGTTTTCAATTTAAAAAAAATTAGTTGTTAATTAATTTTGCCTCTCTTTCTTTCCTACCCATGACAACTCCCAGGGAGCCTGTGACACATTGCATATCTCCTTTTTCAATGTCATGTCACATGTATCCTATTAACTCCCCTTCCCTCATCACCTAATGTTTATCTCTGATAACCTTCTCCTTGGTTCATACACTCATTCACTCCAACTAATGCAAACAGCTCTAAACTCTATGTGCTAGGGCTGGCACATGAGAGACAGAATGTGATACTGTCTTTTTAAGTGAGAGTACCTCACTTGATAAAACATTTTCCAGATTCATCCATTTCTCTGTAAGTTTCATAATTTCATATTTTACTGATAAATAAAATTCCATTGTGTATATGTACTACAACTTCAGTACCCATTCATCTATTAACGAAAATCTAGTCTGATTCTATGTCACTGTTATTATGAATAATGCAGCAATAAATAAGTTCAAGTCTCTTTGTGGTATCATATAGTCCCAGGTTGTCTTTACAGTCCTATTTTATGGTGAAGTCTTTGAAGACTAACTTAACAGCATTCTTCGAGGCAAAGAAGAGCATGCTCCATGTCCAGTGAAAAGGATTCAGACTCTAAAAGCTGAGGTTCTCCCTCAGCTCTCAGTGTCTGTGGGTCACATATCTTTCTTAAATGTCTCTCTATGGGAACTAGGAACTAGCAAATGAAGACTGATATCTGGCTGCCACCCAGACTGTCATCCATTTATAACCCAAGAATTTGTCCATTAAAGTAGAGAACCCTAATTTCCTAATTTATAAATAAGGTACAAGTCCCTTCTTGAATCTTTTGTTTTAGATCTATGATCTCTGATAGAACATTCCAGGAATAATTGAATTTTCATATCATGATCGAAATTTTAGGTCATTACCATCCCCCTGTAGCAGCACATCCAGTAAATGCAAGCTTATTGTCTGGAAAATAAGTATCTGGCTTCTGAAACAGTACTTCACAAAGTGTTTTATTGGATCATAATTGATGATACATACATACACAGAGAGTCACCCATGCTGAAACAAGTTCAAAGTAATGTCTTACTGGAAAACTTCTAAGATCCTTTAATGAAGACGTCGATTTTTTTCTCTTCACCCACTTCATCAATAAGAACTTTAAGAGCATGTCTCTAATAGATTTAGATGTGTTCATGTAAAAGCAAATAAGTGAACTACTACATTAATGCTGTCTGTAATATAAAATATACAAAGTAATAATATTTCTTTAAGATGTACAGAAAAAAACTTTTGTCCTGTTAGTTCATTATCTGCTACTTAACCATCTATAAAATTAGGAAATAAAGGCCCTACTTCTTCAAAGTATTGATGTGCATTACAAATTTACAAAGGGTATATGAGTATATAGTTTCTCCAAAACATAAAACCATGAAAACTTTGTTTCTCAAGAGATTCTTTAACATGGTTCTTTCCCAGAACATACTTACCAATAGACTGATTAAAGATAAAAAGGAAGATAGTGCTAATAGATATAGATGGATGATAGATAAATAGATATAGAGAGATAATAAATGATATAGATAGATAGAAGATAGATAGATAGATGATAGATAGATAGACAGATAGATGATAGATAGATAGATAGATAGATAGATAGATAGATAGATAGATAGATAGATAGATAGATAGATAGATGATAAACAGATGATAGGATAGATGGAGAAAGACAAAGAGGGTGTTCCTTCACTTTTTCCCATTTATGAGAATACATCAGGAACATGGCTATGACTAAGAAAATGGGCTCTAACCTACTTCAAATCTTGATAGCTACTTGAACATTAACTGCTCAGTTTCTATAACTGTCAGACAGAATTCTCATTATTTATGAACCACCCAGTCTAAAACATTCTATAATAGCAATATTAACATACTATTTTAACAAGGATTGCTCTAGTCCACAGATGTTTTAAATGGTTTCTCAGAGGAGCCACATTTATGGTGACTGAAGTTGCATGACTTTCTTTAACAGTGTAGCTCCCTGTTTGCTTAATCTCCAGAATCCCTTTGTACAATACAAAAACTCTTTCTTTCTCCAGGATGGAAAGTTTTTATCGTAAGTTTTTCTGTGGACTGATCTAACATATCTGGCAAGGCTTAGAATTGTCATAGACTTGGAAAAGCAGATGTTCTTCTGAATTGACAGATATTTGGGGACAAGGGCAGTGTTAAGCTGGATAACTTGATGGAAATTGAACTTTCATCCATTGGTTGTATGAGCAAGAAAACCTTGAACGTTTTGTAAAAACTCGGTATTGTAAAAAGACAAGCAAAACCCATGAATTGTTCCTGGATTTCTTATGATAAAAGACTTGGTCACTGTGTTATTCATAAATTTCCAACTCAAGAGGACTGTAACCTCTGAGGATAGTCTAGTACTCAGGAGAGGAAGGATTTGGGCTCATACAACAACGAAGTTCAGAAGCATGAATGCATGACCTTCCTTTCTTCATCACCCAGTAATAAAATTCAAATATTTCCAGATTTGACAATTTTGGTTAATACCAATTATATTATATTGTAAAACAAAATTGGTGAATGTGTATGAATCAAAGCAAGGTATACAAAGGACTCATAACAACCCACCATGATTCCCTTTGTTTTTTGTGACCCATTAAAGGAAATAGGAGAGGAAATATGGGAACAGCAGATCCACCTCAAAATGTGAAATATTTTCAAACCTTAATCAGACCAGGGAGAAAAGTTTCAAGGTGTTGTGCCAACTAGAATTGTGCTGCTATCCATTCTATTCCCACAGGGCGAGGATGCAAGAGACAGTAATTGATTTCATCCAAGAGGTGCCATCACCCGTGACTCTCTCTGTTCTTATACATCATTAGTCAGAGAAGAGAAAGCTTCCTAATGGGATTTCAGATTCTCTTGAGCTTAAAATGTGTTTCTCTGTGTTCTAATTATCAATTTTCAAAATTGCATCACATGTCATACTTTTCTTATTTTCAAACAATCAATATAGAGGCAAACCACTGAAGCAAAATCTGGGTAGAATTCAAGCTGCGGGTCTAGTAACAAGGATCCCAGAGTGGTATCTTGTGCCATAGGTGAAAAACAGTTTTAGAGTGCTAGTAATAATGTTAATTAATTACCCGAGTCAAGAAATGTACAGGAAAAAAAAAACATTTAAGTAGTTTAGCAAAGAACAGAAGCTAAGATTTCCATCAAAATTACCCAACTCATTGTAACTAATTTTAAAATCAATTTCAAACTTTAACCTTGAGCCCAACAGTGTTAAGATGGCCTGCTTGGAAAACACTAATTTATAGTAATTCTTGAACTGGAAAATGGATGAGCAACAAAGTAACCAGATCCACACACTGAGAATGATTTCATATTTAAATAAAAGAATGGACTTGCATGAAAAGTCTAGAGGTTACTATTACACCCAGAATAATTCCAGATTTTTAAAGTCTAATATTTCCTCAAGATCGCTCTTACACATATATACACACCTATATGCCTACGTGTATGTATTTATTTATGTATATAGTAATCATATTTGTAGGAGCAGTACAATATTCTCTTTCAAATTGGCATCACTCTCTATTTTCTGTGGCCTCTACTTTGGTCAAAAAGGCAAGTCTAGGATGAAGAACAACATTTCTTAGAGTTCCTATATATAACCAAATAGGAAGGCATGGAAAAGAAATGTTATTCATTAAACAGGAGGGCCTTTTCTACCCCCAGGTACTGGTAGTACCTTAAATGATTAAAAAGATATTTCTTTTTTTTTTTTTTTTTTTTTTTTTTTGGTTTTTCGAGACAGGGTTTCTCTGTGGTTTTGGAGCCTGTCCTGGAACTAGCTCTTGTAGACCAGGCTGGTCTCGAACTCGCAGAGATCCGCCTGCCTCTGCCTCCCAAGTGCTGGGATTAAAGGCGTGCGCCACCACCGCCCGGCTAAAAAGATATTTCTTGAAATGTAGAACACAGATTGTCTCTCCTTGTGTGCTTTATACTTCTAATGTGGAAACAAAATGAAAAACTTGATTGTAAGGTATAAAGTTTAATAATAGTATAGTAGAAAATAAGAAAAAGAGGTTGAGATATAATATTGATGCAGTTGTCACTAGTTATTAAACCACTTCATCTGCATAACTAAATTAATTGTCAAACAGTGGGGAACAGAGGGCTTGACTAACAAACTGCCTTAGCTATGCTAAGTCAGAAATTTCCAGAATTGTTGAAATACTATGGGACTTATTGGATGCTACAAAGTCATGAGGCAGACCTCATGATTAAGATGACATAAAGACCCATCAGTTATTATACTGCAATATCATCCCTCAAATCAATATTCATAGTTCATACTAAACATTCTCAATGCTATTCTTCTGTGGAGCAGCTTGACTGTAGTCTCTGACTTAGTTGCCTAGAAATCAGTCAAGTTCTTAAGCTGTGCATATAAATAGAGCTTCATGTCTTGCTTGCCTCATTTTCACAAACCTTGATTAGTTTAGCATCATATAAAAACTTCATGTATTCTGCAACATTGCTCTTTGTTTCCTCATTTGAAAAACATTTGAGCATCTTTAACTCTGCATGCCTATGAGCACAGAGTAGCCCTGTTAGCTTAGTGAACTCTAACTTTATTTCATCTCAGCGAGACTACTTTTCTGCTGATGAATTAAATAGCAGAATGTTGTTTCAGGTTGTGCTGGAAGGGTGAGCCCTGCAGGGAAATTCCAGAATCAGCTTATTCGGTAGAGCTGCATTGCCTACCCTTCCTTTGATTGAGTGTGGTCCATCCACAAAGTGCTTCAGAGCAAGGATGCTGGGTGATATATAATAACTAAATAGGCAGAGTTATACAGAGGCACTTAGGCCTCCAGACACAAGAACATTACAGCTATTTATCAACATTGCTATCAGGCTTTTATAAAGAAAACTTACACAAAATACATTGCCAATGAAAGTAGGTTAAATTATTTATTGTTATTAATATAACTGAAAGAAATCACTTGGAAAGATCACTTTAAAATCCTTCTTGATTATCAGCTTCTATATAAAAACAACCTTACTCGGAACTTGTCTTCTCAATGTTGGTTTTATCTCATTTTATTCATACATGTTAATACTTTAAGAAGACTGGATTAATTCAACATGTGGAAATCACCCAGAAATTCTGATAACTACTAAAGACCAAAAGAATAAGTAACCTGTAGTATTAGGAGCGGCGGGCTACGTTCCTGGCACCTGGCCACCCACACGGCTAGCTTATTCCTTGAAATAATTACACAGAAACTGTATTCTTTTAAACACTGCCTGACCCATTAGTTCCAGCCTCTTATTGGCTAGCTCTTACATATTGATCTAACCCATTTCTAATATTTTGTGTAGCACCGCGAGCTGGCTTACCAGGAAAGATCTTAACCTGCGTCTGTCTGGAGTGGGAGAATCATGGCGACTCCTGATTCTGCTTCTTTCTCCCAGCATCCTGTTCTGTCTACTCCGCCTACTTAATTTTCTGTCCTATTAAAGGGCTAAGGCAGTTTCTTTATTTAACCAATGAAATTAACTCCTCCATCAGTAACCTGTTGGTTTTAGTGAGATAATAGAGGTTTCATTATAATAATAAATTTTGTGCCACCAAGTCAAGGCTTTGTTGTTTGTGATTTGTTATATACAACATACTATACAATTTTAACGTGTTTGAAGTTTTTCTATTTTTCCCTCTTGTCACCAAAAAAACATCAATAAATTCAATATTATAGCCCAGGCTTCTACAAAATGATGATGGGTAAACACACACACTCATTAACATTCATAAAGTTATCCAAATATTATTATATGAATGTAAACCCATCCACATAGGAAGAAGTTTATACAAGAGTGATTCATTCCCATGAAGCATGGACAGTGCAGTTCTAGGAGGGAGATGAAGTTCTCAATTCCAGGCACTTACAAGAAGTCGGAAAGAAAAAAAACTTTTAAGAAATCAATAAGTCAGTATCAAATTTTACACACATATTGTTTTATCTAATAATTGTACTGTTAAGTATTTATTTGATTAAAAACTCCAAAATAAAATATTGGCTAATGTTGTGGAATACATCAGAAGAGTTGATTGCACCATCATTGTATGTATTATAAAAAGGGGAAAATCTTCTAATTGTAAAAGTATTATACAGTTTATGGAAAACATTTATATAATAAAGGGGCTTAAAGAGAGATAAGTACTTAAAATATTCTCTATAAATTAATGGGGAAGCAGAGGAGTACAGCTTCTGTGATAATCCAGAGAAAGTTCCTTGTAATGGATAGATTTGGAGTCTGTCTGGCAAAGGGAGATATCCAGAAGCTTCCACTCACACACATTCTGAAGTATGAGTGGTGCTTTGCAGGGTGGCTTTTCTGTCTTCAATCCTAGGCCAACTCTAGAAAGTCAAGTACTCTGTGGCTTCCATAGATCAGCTCCTTTGCCCTCTGAAAATTCTAAGGAGATCTGTGGAAATAAGTTCAATTCATTAAAGCATCTGATTGGGATACTGTCGTATGATCCCTACATAAGCAACAGAGTAGCAAAATCATAAAGTGAGTTCTATGAGACTAGGTCAATGGTATATATAAATGACAGATATATACATACATAGATGTATAGTTATATAGATGATAGATAATATATAGATTAGAGATAAATTTTAACTAAAAGATAGGTAGATGAAAAGTATAAAATATTTATAATATTTACAGATTTTCAACTTGCCTATTAAAATTCCCTTATACTTAATATGTCCTTTGATAGATGATATTAAGATAGATAATAGATACGTGACAGAGGATAGAGTTATAGCTGATAAACTAGTATAATTTAATGATAAAATTTATCAGGCTTTTATTTTTATTTATTTTTAGAAAGCTGGTAAATTTTATTCAATTTATAAGGAAAGTAAAACAGTAAGACTATGATGGGTATATCCACTGAAATAGTTTAGCTGAGGTAATGGGAGCTCACCAACTTTAGCTGGACAGGGAAGGAAAGAGTAGAGGTCCAAAGTAGGCCCTCTGAATATGAGTGACAGTTATATGACTGGGGCAGAGTGTGGGGTCACCGATAGTGGCACCAGGATTTATCCTTGCTGCTTGTTCTGGCTTTTGGGGAAACTATTCTCTTTCGATAAATACCTTACTCAGCCTAGATATAGTAGGGAGGGCCTTGGAATTTCCCAAAGCAATGTGCTTCACCCTCTCTGAGAAGTGGATGGGGTGTGGGGTGGGAGGATAGATGAAGGGACTGGGAGGAGGGAAGGGAGTGGGAACTGGGATTGGTATGGAAAAAGTTAGTTCGTTTTCCTTTTTAAAAAAATCTGAAAAAAATTATTTTTCCTACCTTGCAATCTCATTAACAAAAGATTTATTCTACTATTAGATGCTTGCAACCTCAGCATATTAATCTTATTTTGAAAAGATATAAAAAGAAATAAAGAGCAAATGATAGATAAAATATTATCAGCAATACACATATTTAAATTTTCTAAGTACTGAAGCAAAAGTTAAATATTGCTTTCTGTATTGTAGTAATTTCCTCCAAGATAAAAGCTTATTGGAATGATATTTATTTACATACAAGATTCTGTTTTCTTCTTCTTCTTCTTCTTCTTCTTCTTCTTCTTCTTCTTCTTCTTCTTCTTCTTCATTTCTTTTCATTTTATTGAGAGTTTCATACATGAACACTTTATCTTCATTACTTCAACCCTTCCCCTCCTAGCTCCAATTCCTCCAGAAGATTTAGGAGGTTCTCAAGGGAGAGTAACTATTCTATCCTTCTGGGAAACTCATTAAGCTCAGGAAGTCCCTGAAACTGACCAGATTTCACTAGGCCCCTTCTTTTCTAAGTGCATATAAACAATAAAAACAACAGGAATTCTCAGATTAGATGAGTGGTCGCAGTGCTCAGTCTAGCCAAGATCCCAGCAAGAAACAGACCAGTCAATCTGCCTGAAAGAAGCAGAGACCAGAGGAGGTTTCTGGCAAGGACAATCTCAAATCCATCAAGCTACCAGCAGACTGCACAGTAAACGCCAGATTTCCTGCTTTCCTGTACAGTCACAATGCTAGGTGGACTTTGGGGATTGCAGGTGTCTTCTAGACATTTATGGTCCTGTATTCAAACCCTTTTCTATATTCCTATAAGTAACCCCAAGGAAGCTCATTGGTTCATTATTTCATTAAATTGAATATCTGGGGCATCCTTCTTTAGTCTATCCTCAGTTCCTTATCAGGGGCGTGGAACATTATTTCTCATTTCCATAAGATGTATGTCATGCAACATCCCATGTCAAATGGGACACTCTCTACTTAGTTTAGGTTTCTCTTGGATGAGTGAAGGTGTGGTGAGCTTTTAGTTTTCACTTTTTAGGTCCTGCCCTTGGGGAACCACTTCCAGTGTTGACATATTGTGATAGGTAACTGATCTTTTCACTAAGTGTTCTCAACATGACTGACTAAAGAAGCCATGTTTCTCTGTTCTGCTAATGTGTGTCTCATTTGCTCCAGACTCTGACATTTTATCACCCACTTTTACTACTTCCAAATGCACCTTCTTCAGGCAGGCTGCTCCAAGCTTTCTTTATTTTAAAGTAGTTCATTAATGTATGCATTGAAATGTGATCATAATTATCACTGCTTCTGCCTTAAATGCCCGTATCCCTTCCAAAATGTGCCTTTACCAGTTTTTTCTTGGTTTTATAACCCACTGAGCTCAATTAGTGCTGCTAATATGTGTGTGTGTGTGTGTGTGTGTATTGAGCCATGCAATGAACAACAGAGATGAGAAATGTACCAATAGCAACAGACTCAATATTTAAAAAAAAAATGTCTCCCTTCTACAACAACAATGAAAGGCCAATAACTCCTCAGTAACAAGAGACAAGGGGGGATAAATGGATAGTGGCTGGGGTACATCCCCATTATTGAATTAATTAAGCAATTTGGCTGCAAGACATAGATCAAGTCTTAAACTGACATGGAAGTTCCTTTCTTTTTGGTAGTTCCCATAACTTTCTGAAGTTGCTAGGTTGGCTCTCAAGGAAGAAAATGCATCAATGGTCTTACCGACTACTCAACCCTGCTCACTGAAATACCAACCTATCAGACAAGATGGGCCCATTTGACCTCAATTCTAGAAAATGATGGTTCCATGTTTTAGTGCTAAGATTATGCCCGGAACAAGTAACTTGAAGAACAATGTTTGTTCAGTGAACAAATAAAAGAATTGACAGATGACTGAGTAATGGAGATAATGCTTTCAGTCAGTATCTTTTTTTCCTTGAAATTAATCTGTCGACTCATTGCAAAGAAAATATTTTGTATTTTTTTTCTAATATTTTATTCTCATATACTGTGGTACACATAAGGTATGATTAACTAACATATATTTTAGGGTATAGTTGATACTCCTCAAATAATTATAACTTCCAAAGAATGTTTATTCTTTGTTTTTCTGTTAGGTTTTAAATCAATAAACATTTTGACTTCCAAGAAATTAAAACTTATTTATAGAATATTTTTACAAACTGAACATATCCAAAGAACAGCTATAAATCAATTTATCAGTAGATAACAATCTAATACAAATAAAGTGAGCTGAATGGAAGAAAATGAGCCCAGAAAAGATGATTAAAAATAAAAGCAGTCTTTAAATCAAATATGCAATACTGTGTCAAAGGATGTATTCACCTCAGACAAGGGAGAACATTTTATACAGATCAAATGCTGCCATTAAATATATGAAATTGTAACCTGATTTTGTTAGAAATGAGCAAAACTTTAGGAATAAGAATCAAAGATAAAAACATGAAATATGTGAAATGTAGAC
Source organism: Chionomys nivalis (assembly GCF_950005125.1). NCBI lineage: Eukaryota > Metazoa > Chordata > Mammalia > Rodentia > Cricetidae > Chionomys > Chionomys nivalis. The sequence goes on along the minus strand of NC_080088.1, from coordinate 54,341,364 downwards.
CTTGAATACAAACGAAGCAATACAAGAGAATTTAATTCTAAATCTGTTTATGTGGAATTAGAGTCTCAAGTTACCAACGCCTCCTAAAATGTGTTTAGTAAATATTAAGATTTGTCTTATATAGCTTTGGGGCACCAAATCAATTCATTGATTCACCCTTATACGCCAAGATAATAAGACTGATAAATAATGCATAAGAAGTGAAATTCTAAAGAGAATGTACAGCTCAAAACTAAGAAACTTACTTCTGGTATGAGAAATGAAACTAAGTTATGCAGTGCAGAACAGGAAACACTAGACAAAACTTGATGATTTCAGCTTCAGAGAAGTGTGAATCCTTGCTAAGTCAGGAACAATGAAGACTTTCATACAGACCTGAAAAATATCAGGTTTACCAGCTCCACTGAAGGAAACCCACCTGAGTTCAAACCCCAGATCCACACTAACTGACTGCAGCCCTGGATGAAACGAAGGAGTAACCTGTGGTATTATTTTTGGGTAGATCAGTTGTCCCAAGTAGACCTTAAAAAAATACTGTTGAAGATGAGAATCTTTCCCACTATTTAAGGCTCAGCTCCAACACTGTTCCATTTCCTTTTGCTTTGGTTGATTCCTGTGGCACTATTTGCAACTGCACACATAGATGCTGACCTCCCCATCCCTGCCATCTGTCTCTCCATGTCCTTCCTACAAACCTGTATATGAATGCTAAAGAAATATTATGATATGCTCATCAAAACATAACTTATCACTATCATCTCAAGAAAAGTTGAGGGATATTTCACTGAAACTTCTCAAGAATACTGATTTTGTCATTGTTGATAATGGGTTCTTTAGTTCTTTGTCCTAAAGTCAATTTTCAGTTTTATCTCAGCATTTAATTGGTCATTTCCTAATGACTTACCTTTTAAAATATTTGCTTATTTTCATCTATATTTAAAAATATCCTTATTCAAAAAGTTGATGGCATGTTACTTTAGTCTGTCACAAAATTTAAGCTTCACAAAAGCAAAATGTATTGTTGCTGTCTTTTCCAAACATACCCAAATGCCCAGAAGAGTTTTAGGCTCCACAAGCAATGCCTGAAACTTTTGAGAGAATTTTCACAAATTGATATGCCTAAATTTGTCAAGGATGCCCCCAGTTGAATGCTTACTCCAAGCAAGAAAGCACTCCATTATTACAGTGAAATAAGAAAATAAATGTTACAATATTTAGAAACAAATGTACAAGCATCTGCTGGCCATGAACATATAAGAAATGTGACTCAGCTGGAAAGACGGAGCAAGTCTGTCACTGCAGATGTTGATTTTGGAATTGAAGGAACAACTTCAAGGTCATCCTTACCTACATGAGGAGTTGGAGGCTAGCCTGAGCTATGTACAATTGTTTCAAAGGAACAAAACAACAATAAAATAAAAGACAACTAAAACTAAAACAAAATTATAGAATTGTAATAGAAAGGAAACCATTACAGCTGTAAACAGAAACGTACCATACACAGGAAAGAATAACGTGATGGGAGCACATAAAGAACACACTCCTAAATATTTTGGGTTTTTTTTTTTGGATTTTCGAGACAGTGTTTCTCCGTGTAGCTTTTGGTTCCTGTTCTGGAACTAGCTCTTCTAGACCAGGCTGGCCTCGAACTCACAGAAATTCGCCTGCCTCTGCCTCCCGAGTGCTCGGATTAAAGGCGGATGCCACCACCGCCCGGCTTCCTAAATTCTTACTACATAGTTACTAAGCATTTTGAATGAATTTAAATTACTGTACTATTACATTTGCGAACAGAAAATGCCTGTTAAATAACTCTTGACCATGGCCTACACTCTAATCCCAATAAAAATTTCGATTTATGGGACATATGCATATGTGACCAACTATATGCTTGTATGAAGCACAAAATGAAAAAAAGGTGAAGATGGTTCTATTATCAGAGTGTGTAACAAAAATTTAAAATCAAGCTAAGACACATCAAGGGTAAAGAATGCAGGAAATGGAGAAGAACTTAAAAGCAAGCACTTAAAGAGTGTAATTCTTACTTATGATAAAGAAAAAAATACAAATAGTAGCTGAAGACCACATATACAATAAATGCTTTCAGGATATATGGTTAACCGATGAAAGAGTAATGAAGTTATTCTCTCAGACATCACCCCTGTTAAGGGGCAACTCAATTAATAGGTGAACAGCTTTTGGAAGACTTTACAATAAAGCCAACTTTATAAATCCATTTAAAAATAAAATTTTAAAAGAATCTAAAATATACATTGACATATTAGACTAATTTTTCTAAATTTAACTTTTATAGGTAAAATCTATATTTTATTATAAAATGTAGTTCATGCATAGGAACAGAAATCACGTCTGAGTACTTATTTGTTATTTTTCATGATGAAATCAGCAATGTCATCACCAGCTGTCAGAAGAATGGAATTTTTTTTTAATTTATTTTTTTTTCTTGCTGATTTTTTTTATTAATTAATTAATTTAATTATTAAAGATTTCTGCCTCTTCCCCGCCACCACCTCCCATTCCCTCCCCCTCCCCCAATCAAGTCTTCCTTCCTCCTCAGCCCAAAGAGCAAGCAGGTTTCTCTGCCCTGTGGGAGGTCCAAGGACCACCCACCTCCGTCCAGGTCTATTAAGGTGAGCATCCAAACTACCTGGGCTCCCACAAAGCCATTACATGCAATAGGATCAAGAACCCATTGCCATTGTTCTTCAGTTCTCAGTAGTCCTCAGAAGAATGGAATTTTTAAATGTGACTAAACATCAGAATACTTGAGAACAGGCAGGCTGAACGAGGTAAGGATACACAAAGTAAATGGTTCGTTCTGTATCAACTTGATCAGGCAATATGGCACCCACACTCTTGAACAGCATTGTTTAGTGTCTGTGAGAATGTTTCTAGTGAAAATGAAGTTCTGAGTTAGTTCCCTGAGGGCAAAGAGTGATCAGTCTCTCTCATGCAGTCAGTGATGAAGCAACATAAAAGTCTGAGTGTTGAAGGGAACACAAAAGCCCTGAGATGAAAAGGATCCTTCTGCTGTGTCTCGCAGACAGCTAAAACATCATGAGCTAAGACATCAGGCCTCACCCTTGGACAGAATTGAAATCAGCCCTTTGGAGACACAGACATTGTCAGTGTTTGGAATGGAACATATCTCTACAGTTATCCTACTTCTTAGCTTTATACTTGACTGGAACTATGTCACTGGTTTTTAGTCAACTTTGCTGATAGCAACTTTGTTATTGATTATGCAAATTCTACAGGATAAATGGTTTCTCTGTGCATGTACTTTGTCTTGATGCCATTTTTCTAGAATGTTTTGACTCATTAAGTTCAAAATGTTAGAACTGATTATGGCAAAATAGTGACCCTATTTGTAGTTAACCCTGTATGTGTTTATTTGTAAAATTTCCACTATTGTTATATATATATATATATATATATATATATAATATTTTTTTCAGTAGAAACAATAGTTTTCCTTGGAATGTATAAAAAAGAACATTTCATAAACAGGTATATCAAATGAAGCTGAATAAATTCAGAGAAAAAGAAAATATTCTAATTTATTTTCATATATACAAACTCCAATAAAAATATTCATTGACAAGGAAAATTAGACTCCAGAAACTCCCCACATTATTAAAATATCAATATTATTCAGCTAGATATTAAATATGCACATTTGTTAGAGTTTAGCTTTTGTGGTTGTAGTAACTGGCAATTGTTACGATTCAAAAAATACTCTCAATAAAATTACTATAATTTTATATGATATACACTATATGATAAAATTTATATATTAATTAAAAATCTATAAATTTATACAAATATATACAAATATAGTTTATTATTTATTCACCTGAAAATTCTTAGCCACCTGTAATAGCTGATATATTTAAAATTAAGTTTTAAAAAGCTATCTGGTAGCTTGCATGTGTTTTTTCCGTACTTAAACAAGTGAGGAGACAAATCTATTATGATATTTCACACCTCCATGAGTCAGCCTTTCTGGGAAAATTGTATGGGTTAAAGTTATGTCAATCGTGCCTGAGACGTTAGAGATAATGAGTTGTTCTAGACAGGTTCAGAGTGTTCTCTCATCAAAGCTAGTTGATTGTGTTCCACGGCAGAGGCCACTTTCTCCCTCCACACAAGAACCTTAATGTTTCTGACAACATAGCTGTCACTCCACCATGTCCCTCAGAGTGTGAGAAAAGTAAATATACTAGTCATCCAACATGAGATCTGAAACTCTAATTTTAGAGTTCCTCTCAAGTAAACACTGAACACCCAGGTTTATTTCGCTGTCATCTTGTCACTTAAAATTAGTGAAGACTCATCATTAGAAAAATGATGTATTTCTGTCTGTTGTTTTTCTGTTAGATTTGCAATTCAGAGATTATATATTATATGTAACAATATGAGTGTATGTTCACATTTAATGATATACAATTGATGTTTCATTGTGTGTAGATTTATTCTGTCAAACAGATTTAAATTTTTAAGATAGGATATGATGTATTAAACACACTAATCATTTTTGTTAACTTATATCTCCATATTTTTATGTACTTATGATAAAAATAATTTTGGAGACTGTTGTGTTACTAGAGGCAAAAATTAATGGTAGCTATATATAGCCTCTAATCGTAATGTTTTTAATATATTGTGGAAATTTAAAACCATGCATAGACTAGGATATAACTCAGTAATGCACTGTTTTCACTAACTGTGTGCACACGGCACTCAGTTCAAACCCTAACACCACACACATAAAATAAATTGTCCAGAAATAAAAGTTAATCCAAGAGAAAAAAGAAAATCAAGTACCAATGCTGTTCATTTTTAAAAAAATGGAAAAAAAATTTTAATTGGCATATGATATAATTTTGTAGATAAATAATATTTTGCATAGATATGCCATTTAATTTCATTGAAAGTGCAATAGGAAATCTGTAGGAGAAAGAAAAACCAAAAGTCTGAGAAAATATTTGACATACCTAATAAACAGACACTATCAAGTCATTCTAAATCATTGCTCAAGAAAAAGTATGATTAGGAAAGGCAAATATTTACCAGTATATTTACAGATGAACTCTCCTAAAGATTAACATTAGCTTAGCTTTCTGTGCCTGTCCATCTCTTCCTCTCCCTCCCTCCCTCCCTCCCTCCCTCCCTCCCTCCCTCTCTCCCTCCCTCCCTCTCTCCCTCCCTCCCTCCCTCCCTCCCTCCCTCTCTCTCTTTCTTTCTTTCTTTCTTTCTTTCTCTCTCTCTTTCTCTTTCATTTTGTCCTACTACATTAGTGTGTCTTCACCATGATAGCCTTCATCTCTATTCCTTTTCTATGATTCCACCAATAACCGTCTAAAACAAGCATACACACTGGCAAACTATACATATAACCTTCGTTCATCTGGTCTTCTCAACGCTTTCATTTTTTATTACCAGTATACTATGTGAATTGACAGAAACTGTGACATCTGATCATCAGTAGAAAATGTCTTCCTTTCTCTTTTCTTTGGTAGAGAGAGAAAATTAAACCTTCAAGTTTTATGTCATGTTTAAAACCTACCACACAAAAATTCATCACAAAGACACAGATATTTGCATAATGAAAAAAATGTGAGTTACCAATTAGAAGAAATAACTCTGATGGAAAATCTTTACAGCAGAGGGAAAGGAACTGCAATTGAAATGGGTGAAAACTGAAAATTAAAACAAAATCTTGAATTAGTTGGGAACAGTGAGATTGTAGATACTCCATGCAAAAATGTAGAAGTATTACAGGACTCAAAAGAGCTGGTCATGAAATTGGTATAGGGATTGGGAAAAGGCTTCTAAATTAGGAGATTGGAATTTGGCTAAAGATAGAAAGAAAAATAATTAGCGATGACCCAAATTTACATTTTGATCAATAAATGGGAATTATTTGAATTTTACTATGTATGTGTGCCTTTCTGCATGTGCATTGTTTGAGTAGTGCTCTGTAAAGTAGACTCAAGAATTTACTCCCACATTCCTGAGGTGGTCTTTCAATATTTTTAAGTTTCTTTCCTCAATCCCCTGCTATATTTCCACTATATTTTCAGTTCTAATTGACTCAAATATTGACCTATCTGATGAGTTTATTATGGACAATTTTATCATCCTACACCATAATCTCTGGATACTCAATTAATAAACTAATGATCAATATGTGGACAATTTTATCATCCTACATAATATTTCTGGATACTCAATTAATAAACTAATGATCAAGTATCCAGTACCTGAAGACCATCCCATTAATTGAGAGCTTTGTCTAAACACTCAAAACGAAACAAACTGCTGCATACCTATATTGTTTTCATACTCAATATGATTAAAATTGACCTTCCAACCTCATCAAAGAAAAATATAACCACTTAAAAATTTAACAATTATAGGCTAGAGAGAGGGTTCAGTAACTGAGAGCACTGTCCTTCTGTCTGTTCTTCAGGTTGACCCACATGAAAGTTTACAATCACCTGTTACTCCAGTCCCAGGAAATGCAAGACCCTCTTCAAGTTTTCATGGTTACTAAACAAGAATGTGGAGCAAAGAAAGACATGCAGTCAGGAAAAACATTCATACACATATGTTTAAAAGTAATTATCACAATTAACCTTCTGCCTATACTTGCCATTTAGTAGATCATGGTCCAGTCATTTTTCAAGGTGTTCCATAATCTCCTTTCCCATTCTTCAGTATTAGCACAAACAACTATCATTTCTCCTGAGTCTGCACTTCTCTCAGTCCATTCTAATTGTTTCTTATTTCATTTTAGGTAGCTCCATTTGAAATAAACACAAGATGAAATGTGTGTTCTTTCAAAAATATTTCTTCAGTCTCTATTGAATAAATAACAGAAAAAATAATCTTACCTTTTAAAAACTATTCTATGTGCTTGCTGTAGGTAGCTTTAAATGAAGTCTCATACAGGTTCAACTTGTTGTTTTGTTTTCTTTTGTTTTTGTTTTTTATGTTTCTGAACTAGCTCACACTTCAACTTACTAAGCACAGTATACTTCTAACTTCTAGTTCATTCATCTTCTCCACAAAACTGTTAGACCAATCAGCATTTGTTCAGACTTACACCCCCAGGCTCCCTGCAACACTTGAAAAATAGTCAGCCTAAAGTTATTTTTCCCACCAATTTGCTTACTTAATTGCGATCGTGTGTGGTCATTAAACTTACTCATTTAATTAAGATTCAGTACCTTTCCACAAATCTCCTAGTGCTAATGATTAAAAATAAATAAAATCATTCCATGTTGCATTTATGTCTGCCTATACTATTATTACTTGTTCTAAGAGAAATAAATTGTGAATGAGTGTATCATCAATAATTTGTCTGATAGTTTATTATGTATAGATGACACAGCAGTTTTACACCATTGCAATATTTCTTAACCATGCAAATAAATGTTTACTCCATTTTGTATTGAGGCAAACTGGGTTGCAATGTCCCTGTGTAGTCAACAAGTATTGTGGGCCTGCCTCTGTAAGATAACAGGTTACAAGTTGGGATGTGTACAAGAGGATTTGAATAATACATATCAAAGCATTCTACCCTCAAGTGTCACATAATAGGGCAGACTGATGAACATTTCTCAAGCATCATTAATAATCCTATCATATTCTGTGGCATTCATAAGAGTAGAGCAATTCAATGACTCACCACACCCACCACTAATCTTTCATTTCCAATGCTATTTACTCTGAGAATATTAATTAAATCAGTTATATAGAAATATATTCTCATCAAGTGCAAAGCAAACACTTGAAGTACTCTCATCAAGGTTCATCTATAAAATGCCCTAAGTACCTGAAGAATATATACTTTAGATGTGTAAAAATATTAAGTTCATTTTTAAAAATGGGAGCAAGCTGAAATTAATTGCTCGCTCGCACGAGTCCTAATAATTACAAAAAATCTCATGTGGTGTATAAAGCACACTTCATTTTCTGAGATGCTTCTGAGTAAGAAAAGCTAAGGTCTTAAGTGTGTATGTCCATTGCTGATTTTAAAAAAATCTTCTGAATCCTAGGCTCATTATATTCATTATAATAAAGTTTTATTATTTCCATTAAAACATTCAAGAGATATTAATGGGATTTACTTTCAATTTTCTTCCAGTGCTCAGTCAAAACTAATCGTATTGAACAATCTTGAGGAATTCCATTTTTCCATTAACTTCTCCACTCCATGTAATTTCTGGGAACCCCAGCAGCAAGCAAGTTACATGATTCAAATATCTGTAATTGTCACTTTCACACTCATTTGGGGTTAGTGATGTTAAATAAACTTCTAGGTTTCTCCCTACCACTAATGAATAGAATGCCACTGCCTGTCACTCCCTTAACACGAGAATAGATAATCTGCTCTCCTTATGTGTCCAAACCATGTTATACATTAAACTTTAAAATTTATGAAACACTTTAGCTGCAGAATAAGAGGTGGCAAGATACATCCATAGGTGCCATAAAGGCATGATTGGATTTAATGTCTACTGAATAAAAGGAAATACAAAAAAAAAGAGAGAGAAATAGAAGAGGGAGAATAGTTTATGTTCCTGCCCAGCTGTCGGCACACTGAAATGAAAAAGGCCATCCCAACATCTACCAGGCTCTAATCAATTTAGTGTCATGGCAATAAACAAAAAGCAATTCTTTCTCTTCTGGTCCAAGATTTCATCATTTCTTAGACAAGAGTTTAATCTTCCTGAAAAAACGTACTTGTAAATTATGTTCTAGGGGAATTGACATCATGACCTAGAAAAGGGGATCTGGCAATCAAGACAGTCACACTGCTTAACATGGTTTTCTCTATCTGGCTTCAAAGGAATTATATAGTGTTGCACGTGGCCTGACAATACAGCAGCACAAATCATAGAACAATGACCTCAATCTAAGCTGAAATCCCTGCTTTCGGTATGGGACGAAGACATTTTCTGTCGTATATTCCCTTCCAAAGTATGATCTGTTCTGACAAAAGCAAGCAAATGGATATAAAGGAGTACCATCACAGTATGTAGGCTCAGGATAGCAGAATTCTAGTTTTAACAACAACAGAAAGTCATGTCTATACTTTTTGGAATAGGAATACAGGGTAGCATAAAATAAAGTCAATCATCATTGTTTAACAAAATAGCTATCTCTTAATCACTTATCTTCTCCGAGGTTGTTCCAGAGAAATAGCCTGACTACCTGCTTTACATGTGTAAGAAAGAAAAACAAAACAAAACAAAACAAAACAATACTATCCTTCCCAATGAGTGCCGAAAAGAGCAATTGCATTTCTACTCCAAACCCAGGAATTCTAGGCAAGCCTCAAAATGGCAGTATTCAAGCTACAGCATTTTGAAATTAAATGCTCATCACAGATACACAGTAGTCAGTGAATCTTTTCACTTGTCCTCAAGGAGAGATAATATACTATAAGTCTTTTCTTGCCTCTATTATTTTCTTTTCTGGCAACCTCTAATTAACCCTCTATCTCTTAAGTCTTGTAAATCATTAAGAATTAATCACAAACTACCTTGGAAAATCTTTTTCTATTGTTCTCTAGTATTGCTTTTAATCACACACTTTTTTTCTTTTTTATTCCAAACTCAAGTTTAGACAGTGCAATTGTAGAGGGGAGGAAAAATTTATATGTAGTTCAAATTACCTCGAAATATTCCCATGTGTTAAATGAGTGACCAGCAAATGTTTCTCTTATTCTATGAACATGCTCAAAACAATATGTTCTCTGTTTTTTATAAAGACACACATGATATTTACAAATTATATTCAATTTGATAACACTGATAACTTAGTGTACTATTTTAAGAAAAGAATAGCCCTCTAGAAATAGAGATTTCTCAGAATAGCACCTCTTTCTTACTGATGAAATTTCTAATAATTAGTCTAAGATATTAATTGAGGATCCCCTATAAAAACCATTCCTCTATCTGTAAAAGCCTATATGCTCCCCAGTTTTGAGAACCTCTGAATGATTTAATGGTGTTGTATGTTTCTAACCAATAAATATGACTGCTTACCTTCCCTACATTATAAAAATAAACCTCTGTGATTTACTCTTTTGAAATATTCCAACAATTTCCCATTATAACAGTAGGTCAACACTAAATTAATTTCATCTCTCCAGTCTTATTCCCATCAATTTATTTTAGACATACTATATACTGCCACACTTGAATACTTGTTTTCTCTTGGATATATCAATTACTTGATACATATACACACTTTAGTGTAAAAGAAAACTTACCAGCATTTTTACCTGAAAACACTTTTTAGTACTGTAACTGTACAGTACAAGATAAACATTGCCTCTGGTGTAAATTTACCCATGGATGTTCTATGAAAAATATTAAAAGAACGCCTATGGTAATTTTTCTATAGTACTTTCTTCAAGTCTTTGGTTTGATATCACATATGTATTAGTTATGATACACTTGTATATGTAATCATATATATATGTAATTATATATATGTTCTTTCTCACTGTTTCTCAGTGAAAATAGCTGCATATTTGTACATCGATCATTTACTGGAAATTAAATGAAAGGTATTTGCCAACATCTTAGATTTTCAAGGTTGAGGCAAGCTTTGTCAATCAAAAGCATCTATGACAAAATTGTGAGCAAGATCTTTCTCGTATTGGTATAAATCTTTCTCGTGTCCTCATGTACACACTCAGAGGGAAGTGGGCAGCTTTCCACTCCCTCTGTCTCACATTTATAGCACAAAACAAGGCACAGGCTAGGTGATTCAAGGAGAAAAAGCAGAATTCTGTGGGGGTTACTAATCATTCTTGGGTTCTAGGTAGTTGGAACATTCTACAAAAGCTTGTTCTATATAAAGTGAGAAGCTGAGAAATGGAACATCTGGGAGGATGTGGAAGCACAGAATGAAAGTAGTACTCAGGAAATAGACCCTGCCTCTCTGTACTTTTCTCTCCTATGAAATAATAAAACTTGTCACACTCAGGGTCAAAAGACCTATGACTGGATCAACTTTAAAACAAACTCCTCACCTTAGAAGAGAAAAGGCAATCATCTTGAGGTTGACACCTGCACTGTCATCAAGAACAAAAGGAATTGCATTGCAAATTGAAGAAAAATATAACACTCCAACCCAAATGGATCACAGACGAGACACATTTGGCAGTGGCAGACATAAGGACTAACATGGTGCAAAAACCACACTCACAAGCCTGGGGGTGGTGGCACACAACTTTAATGCCAGCACTCAGGAGGCAGAGGAAGGTAGATCTCTGTGAGTTTGAGGCCAGCCTGGTCTACAAAAGCTAGTTCCAGCACAGGCTCCAAAGCTACAGAAAATTCTTGTCTCAAAAGGAAACACACACACACAATACCAACAGCAGGACACTCAGGTCCTCCCCCCCCCCCCAAATATGAGCTTGTTGTATCAGGAAATTAAACTCTGAGCTAAAGATGATGCCTACCCATAGCGGCAGAAGAACAGTTTACTGCTGAGAAGGGAATGAAATCAGGAAAGCAGAGCTACAGCTGATAGAGGGAAAGGCAAAAAGAACTGGGAGCTGGACCTGATATTTATCCTTCGGGAGCAACTGCAAATGCTAGAGGGAAAAAATCTAAAGCCAAATAGAAAAGGAATAAATTTGTCAGGGTCTCCTCTCCCTCTTCTTCACCCCTTCCTTCCCTTTGAGAGAACAGAATGGTTGAGTTGGAGGTGGGACAGAGCGGTGTGCAAGGAAATAGATATCTTGACTGAGGAAACCATTATGGAGTGAGGAAGAAATCTGGGGCTAGAGAAATTCCTGGGAATCCGCAAGAATGACCTCAGCTAAGACTAGGGAGAAATCTGGGGCTAGTAAAATTCCCAGGAATCAACAAGAATGACCTCAGCTAAGACTCCAAGCAATAGTGGAGAGGGTGCCTGAATTGGCTTTCCCCAATGATCAGATTGATGACCATCCTAATTATCATCATAGACTTTTACCCAGCAACTGATAGAAGCAGATGCATAGATTCACAGTTAAGCACTGAGCATAGCTCCAGGAGGTGAATCCATTTGAAGAGAAAGAGGAGAGATTATGTGAGCAAAGGGGTTAAGATTATGATTGAGAAACCCACAGAGACAGATGACTGGAGCTAGTGGGAGTTCCCTGATGCAACTAGGCCTTCAGAATGTGGGTGACAACTCTGTAGCCTGGGCAGTCTTGGGGTCACTGGCAGTGGGACCAGAATTTATCCCTAGGGCATGATCTGACTTTTTGGAGCCCATTCCCTATGGAGGAATGGATGCCTTGTTCAGCCTCAAAACAGAGGGGGAGGGACTTTGTCCTCCCTCAACTTGATATGCCAGACTTTATTGAGGAACTAACCCCGTGAATTCTTCAAGAAAATGAAAGAAAAATCACAAAACTATAGGTAAAGAGTATCATTACAAAATCCTACACCGAAATAAAAATGATTAAAATACAATTCAAAAGAGGTTAAAGGCTGCTCTTTGATAAAACCAGAGTAATAAAAATGTGAAAAGGTTTACAGTAATTAAGGAAATTAGATTTTCTGTCAAAAGACTTACAATCATTAAAACACCAGATCCAAGTAGCTTCCCTGACAGCTTCTTCCCAGCACTGAGGAATGAAATACTCTCTGGTCAACACAAACTAATACAGAACGTAGAAAACAGAGCGGGGAGGATGACTCAGTAGCTAAGGCTTTTGAAGCACTAGTGCAAAGAACTAAGTTGAATTCCCCTAATCATATATAAAGCCAGACATGGCAGGGTGCATCTCTCTGATTCCAGAGCTCTGTCAGCAAAATGGGAAGTAGAGCCAGGAAAATCTGAATACTTTCAAACAAGACCTTAATGATGACATCAGTTGACATTCAACATGTATGTGGGAGTTATAAGCATATAAAGTTGCTAAAAGAAGCCCCACTCATCTTAAGGAACTAGTACCCTGATAGTAAAAGAAAAATTAGACACCTCTAAATATATACAAACAACACCAAATGCACTCAACAATCTCTCTCTCTTTCTCTCTGTCTCTGTCTTTCTTTGTCTCTCTATCACTCTGTCTCTCTCTGTCTCTCTCTGTGTGTGTGTGTGCGTGTGTAACAATAATAATTAAATAAGGGATCGTGAATAAGAGGTAGTCAAGAGGCAGGGGAAGACCTGAATGGCAAAATGTGTGGGGTAGAAATAGAAATACAACACACACGTATGAAATTTTCAAAAAGAAAATGAATGTTACAAAATAAACTTTGTTTCTGTAAATTCAAGGAAGTCATCATGAAAAATATCCAAAGGACACAAAAATTGCTAGATTTATTGAGTTTAGCCAACTTACATGATACAAGCTCTCCATAAAACTCAATTGTATCATGTAAGTTGGCTAAACTCATTATTTTTGAGATTATAGTATAGTACATTCCCCCCTTCCCATTTCTTCACACAGCTCCACCATGCCCTCCTCCTTGCTCTCTTTTAAATTTATGACCTTTTTCATAAATTTGCATTTACATGCATGTATGTATATGTATACATATACATTTCTAAATATAACCTGCATAGTCTCTGTAACTGGGTATAAAGTGACTATTTAAATACTCTTCAAGGAATAGTACCAGCACCATTTTCTCCAACAGCAGATAGGAACAGATGCAGAGACCCACAACCAAATGTTAGGGGATCTTGAGAAACTCCCCAGGAGAGCAGGGAATGGTTTATAGGAATTAGAGAGCATGGAATACACCAGGAGATCATTACCCACAAAATCAACTAAGACGGGCTCTAAGGGATCACAGAGACTGAAGCAGCAATCATGGAGCCTGTATCGGTCTGCTCCAGGTCACCCCTGTTCACATGCTGTGGTTGTTTAGCTTGGGGTTTGTGTGACTCTTAACATGGGAATTAGGGTACCTCTGACTATTTTGCCTCCTCTTGGGACCCTATTCCTCCATTGTCCAGTTCAGTCTTTATATGAGAATTTGTGATGAGCTTTATTGCATCCTGTTATGACATATCTGCTTGATATTCCTTAGAGCTCTGTTCTTTACTGAAGGGAAATTGAGGAGGAATGGATCTGGGCATACGGGTAGATAGAGGTAGACATGGAAGGAAGGGAAGAGAGGAGGTTATAGTCAGGGTGCATTATATCAGAGAAGAATAAAGAAAAAGAAATAGAAAGGAAAGAAAAATAGAAAGAAAGAGTGCCCTTTATTTTCTCTCATTTTTCCTTTAGTTCAAGCTAATGGTTTATGGTGTACAACTGTATGTCTTCCCAAACCTTCTCACCCCTGCAGGGCAGCCCTTCAAGGTCACTGAGATAGTTTTCCAGTCACAGCAGTTATTAAAATACAGTTCCATATAAAACAATCTAATCAATTTTTTAAATAAAATATTGTATAAAGGATTACTTTTCTCCAGTTTCAAATAACATGTTCCTTGTTTCCACACGAGACTCCGACAGGTTGGCTTTTAATTTCTGCATTTCCATTGATATTCTATTCATGACAATGGGCATGTTTTCTAATACAATACAGATTTCTCTAGAATTCCCCCAGAATACCATTAACATTTATATTTTTTTTTACCAGCAGGGTCTTTTAAGTCAATTTTGCCTTCTCTGGTAAATATCTCAAAAGTTGCCCAGCCTCTACCCACTTCCCAGTCTAAGTCTACTTCTGCATTGTGATGTATTAATTGAAGCAAACACTTAAGATACTTCAGTAGCTGTTAAAATAATCAACAAAGTTTAGAAGTTACTTAAAGGTTTCTCAACTGATTATAAAATAGAAAGGGTATAATATAGGAACAAAACAATTTTATTCAATTTTTAAAAAGAGTAAAAAAATACTGGATGAAATGCACTGGTTTGGCAAAATATTTATGTCAAATGAAATGAACCAGTCTCACAAAGCTATATATTATGTGTTTCATAGAAACAAACAAACAAAAATAACATGTTGGTGTCAAGTGCTTGGAGTGAGAAAATTGGATTCACCCCAGAGACTCAGAGATGAGCTGAGTTAGTGTGTGCCTTTATTGAGTGGTTGACTGTGTCAAAGCATACGTATCAAAATTTTCTTAGATGAAAATTCTCCTAAAGTATGGAAAAGAGACAATGATGAAGAGGAGAAAAATGAGTAGGAAGAGAACAATGGAATTGTGGAGTCCTACACTAAGCTTGTCTTAGTTCACATATACCAGACCTCTCCACTCTGAAGCACATTCACCCTGCAACAGAATGGGGTGGGGCTTATAATATGTGTGTCAGGACAGTAGCCTGACTTCTGAAACAAGTGGCTGAAGATTTATTCAGTGAGTTCATTTTAAGAGCACTGAACTACAATATAAGAAGTCTGAACACCTTGAAGCCTCCATGGTGAAGAGGACACAGAGAGGGAATTTCCTGAGGAAAACCTGAGACCACCAGAGGACTATTTTGATCCTGTCTATCAGGAGTTCAGTCATCGCATAAATGGTGGGTTAGAAAATATTTGTCCTGTTGTTCTCTGGAAAAAAATCTCTCATTTGGAAGAGAAATGAATGGTTGTTGTTTTAGTCAATTAAACAATGCACAATTTGTGAAACAGTAGCAGCTAAGTAAAACCAATATCAAAACAGAAATAATGATCAGCAATTGTTTGTAAATAATCAGAATAAATTTTAATATCTCAGAAATCAGGAGACTTATACACTATAATTATAAAGTAATCGATATTATCTATTTTGGGATACTTATTGGGAAGTTTATCCCAAAATTTTACTGACTGTCTACTCAAGGGGACCACAAGAGGGAAAAACTATGGTTTGAATTCAACATTAAAAGAACAAAGTTTTCATAAAGTTACTACTTCCTCTGTCCTTTTACGCAAGCAGAATCGTGTGTGTGTGTGTGTGTGTGTGCAAGACACAAAAATAGAAAGGGAAGAAGAATAACAACACATGTGACATGAAGATGAAGGGAAAGCAATTAAAATAATCCAAACAAATGTGGACAGGGACATGGGAAGACAATGTGCAGACCAAATAAGAAAAATTAATAATGGCATATGCACGTGAGATTTTCATATTAAAACTCATTGCTTTTTATTATCCCTTAAAATTAATTTTAAAACTTAGTGCCACCAACCACCTGAGGTAAGAGATTCCTCAATTCTAAAGAATACATTATGATGTGCTATAGTCAAACTCCAAAATATCATGTACAGCCATCTTTGGAGTCAATGGAATATAGTTGAATGCTTTTAAAATGACTTCTGGGTGATTGTAAAATTTGTTTTTATCTGTAAATAACAGTGTTGTGTAAAACACAGTTAAAGCTATGCCTTGGTTCTTCCTCACTATCCGAATTCAGTTAAATATGCACATGAATGATCTCACAGTAAAGCGCCTAGTGTCTAAGGCTGTAGAAATTTCTCATCAAAGAACTTTAAGTTTGCCTCCCAAGCAGTGTTTGTATACAATCAGCCCTATCTAACATCTGACTGAAATGATGGGTGTACAAGGGTTAAAGTGGAGTCGTCCCTCTATAATTTGAAGATCAGTGGAAATTAACACTCATGTATCAAGGTTATAAAACCCAGAGGAATGATAGTGAACTGTAATTAATGTGGTGGATTTATCCAGCTCAGAGAAAGAATGGACAAAGACAGGTGAAGTCTAAGCTCCTCTTCACCTACAGTGAAACACTGCATCCCCCTTTGTTTCCCAAGTTTTTACAACTTCCCATCTTTCTCCTTTAGTCAGCAATAAACTTGAGAAATTTGGCCATCATTGACATGTAGAAATTTCAGAAATTTCTGTTTTCTGGCTATGAAATTTTTCACAGGGGCAAAGAGCTAGGGTAGAAATTCCTAAATAATTTTCTGCACTACCATTTTATCCATCTTATGCTAATTGCTGCTTCCTGAAGAAGCTCAGAGCCTAACCCAGAATATAATGAGTAACAATAATAAATCATAGCCAGTGGAACAACGGAAATCTGCACAAGGTACAGATGTGGCATCAATGCATAACTAATTCTTCTGGACTAGAAAAGCATCTCTGGTTGCATCCAGATGGGTGATTACTGCACATTTATTTGAGTTCGCCTGCAGGACAGGTGGTGAGTGGGGCATTCCAAGCAGAGGGAATACTCTCGGCAATGATAGGAGGCCACAAACAGCATGATGTGTGCCATTTGACACATCACCAAGTATGATTAAAAGACTATTAGGAGAAATGAACAGGAATAGATCAAAACAGGCCTAGTAGATTATGCCACGGAGCTGGGAGTCTAGAATGTTAGCAAATGGGGAAGGGTGAAATTCCTGAAGGTGAAGAAGGGTATAATTAGACACGTGGTTTTTGGAGATTACTTTCTCAGCCACATAGAGGCGGGCCAGAATGAGGTAAGTTTTAACCAGAGGCGGTTCAGGTAGGAGTTTAATACTTCATTGAAAGATGATGAAGGGCTGACAAGTGCAAACAAACGTGATATTTGAACAGGAGAAAATATACTGAAGCTTGAGAGGATAAAGTGTGATGACTGATGAGGAAAATGCTCAGAGGTAGACATGGGGGAACTCTTGCTAAGTCTTGGCAAGCTTGACTGATGCAGCACATTTGGGTAGGGACAGGAATTCAAGCTTTAGTATCCTAATGTGGTCACAGACAATCCAAGGAGAGATGGACATAGACAGACGACAGTGGAGTGGGAATTCCCATTAGCATTTTGGAGTTCTAGCTAGTGGCTCACACTCTCATGCGCTCATCCTTACTGAGGTCCAGTCCCTGTGAGCAGCTGTATATGTGCATCTAGAGTCTCTTCTCTGAGATCCAATACCAGAACTTCTGTCACGGCTCTGTGACTTCTGAGCTGAACTCAAGGAGCCTATGCGACTGTCTCAATTATTTGTTCTATAAAATAAAGATAGCAAGTACTAGAAAAGCACTAAAAACAGTGCCTCATACCTTGGAGGACAATGTTTATTGCAGAAGATGAATGAGACCTAACAAGAGAAACCAGTTGTCTCAACATGGGATTCTGAGGTTATTCTGACCTGGTGTAGAGACACAGATCACAATAAAATTGATCCTTATTCTCTAACAAAGAGAAGAAAGAGCAGAGGTGTTTTGTTTACCCCCCCCCCCCCGGCTTGTTAGTTTTAATGTTTTGGTGAAAGCTGACTACAACTCAAATTAGTTGCTATAAAGAAATAAGATATGGGGACATGGGAAAAATGCAAAGTAAAAAAAGGATCACTATGTAATGCTCTGCCTCCCTCAAATCTTTTTTTTTAATATTACATTTAGCAATATCACTCTGAGGGGCGCATATCTTAGGGTGTTTTGTGTGAAATTTAGGCTCAAGGTGGCATTTTATTATGATAGAAAGTCCTCAAATCAGGAAAATATATATGCATTTTCAGATTTTAAACTTAGTCTAATTTAATAATGGGACATGGGATGAGAATTGCCATGGAAATCTGATGGAAAGAGTTAAGCCTTCATTGCAACAGGAGTATAGTAGACTATATTTCTTCAAGAAAAATAGTGTCACAGTCAGCAATACAACACTGTGTAAATCTAAAGCATGACTTGCAAGTCTCTGTTTCTGTCAGGATGCCTTTTTACCCTCTTCTTGTGGAAGTTCAGTAACTTCGGCAAAACCCTACAATCATCCCTAGCCTTTTTTCCCACCCCCTTAATTGTAAATTTCTGCTTCCTACCAAGACCTATGGTTTTGCATTGCACTTTTCTGCCTCTCCATCTTACATATAGTTAACTATTTGTCTGAAGCAATCACTTAAACTTCAAAACTGATGAAAATCTTTTGTTGATAATAACTATGTCATCATACAACCTGAGATCATAAAGTTGACATTATTATAAAACCAGATCTCAGTTTACCTTCTTGTGGGGGTCTTTTTTTCAAAAATAATAGCATAATATAGCTGATTTTACAACAACCCACAACCAGGTGTCATCTTTTTTTATTAATTAATTAATTTATTTAATTATTAAAGATTTCTGCCTCTTCCCCGCCACCACCTCCCATTCCCCCTCCCTCCCCCAATCAAGTCTTCCTCCCTCCTCAGCCCAAAGAGCAAGCAGGTTTCCCTGCCCTGTGGGAGGTCCAAGGACCACGCACCTCCATCCAGGTCTATTAAGGTGAGCATCCAAACTACCTAGGCTCCCACAAAGCCATTACGTGCAATAGGATCAAGAACCCATTGCCATTGTTCTTCAGTTCTCAGTAGTCCTCATTGTCCATTATGTTCAGCGAGACCGGTTTTGTCCCATGCTTTTTCAGACTCCGGCCAGCTGGCCTTGGTGAGTTCCCGATAGATCATCCCCATTGCCTCAGTGTGTGGGTGCACCCCTCGCGGTCCTGAGTTCCTTGTTCGTGCTCTCTCTCCTTCTGCTCCTCCTTTGGATCGTGAGACTTCAGTCCAGTGCTCCAATGTTTGTCTCTGTCTCTGTCTTCTTTCATCGCCTGATGAAGGTTAATATTCAGGAGGATGCTTATATGTTTTTCTTTGGGTTCACCTTATTATTTAGCTTCTCTAGAATCACGAATTATAGTCTCAATGTCCTTTATTTATGGCTAGAAACCAAATATGAGTGAGTACATCCCATGTTCCTCTTTTTGGGTCTGGCTTAACTCACTCAGGATAGTGTTTTCAATTTCCGTCCATTTGTATGCAAAATTCAAGAAGTCATTGTTTTTTACTGCTGAGTAGAACTCTAATATGTATATATTCCATACTTTCTTCATCCATTCTTCCATTGAAGGGCATCTAGGTTGTTTCCAGGTTCTGGCTATTACAAACAATGCTGCTATGAACATAGTTTCAAAAATAATAGCATAATATAGCTGATTTTACAACAACCCACAACCAGGTGTCATCTTTTTTCACCCTCTCCACCCAAAAGTGAAGGAAGTGTTGTATTGGATTTTAGAGTATTACAAGGTCAGAAGCAAACAATCTTGCCTGTTTGGTGATAGCCCATTTTATATAAAAATCAGTTTTCTTAATTAATTTCTATTTGGTCTAAGAGTAAGCAATTGGGCAACACATTCCTATCTAATTCTCACTAATACATAAAATTTGTCATATTGAATACTACCTTATTTCCAGATTCCTATAGTGATATTTTTTTCAGAAAGTGATTATATAAAGAACTCCAGTGTTACAGTGTAGAAAAAAACATGGCTTTAAGAACTGAAATTCTCCTCAGTGATAAATTTAAAATAAAATTAATGTTACTTTTATTAAGGGATAAATTTGTTTCCATTATAAAAATTTAGCAGGTTTTTGGAGAACAATTGTCTTGGCCCAGGTCTCTTACAAAAACGATCCAAAAGAGCGTGAAATCATGCCATCTTTTCATAAATTTCCCTGTAGCAAGCAGAAGCATTCAAAATCATTTCATTTGTTCAGACGGTGAGGGCTCTAAAGGGACTTAGACCTGTACTGCAATCACTAGCACCTGCAAAATTTATTCTGGGACTCAGCACACACCTGTGAGCTTTCATCCATCCAGAGCTCGGTGACTGCCGAGCACCGGGGCAGAGGGATTATAAGCCTCGTCCGGGGATTTGCTGTCATATTTCCACAGCACACATGACTGAGGCTCCCGCCCACACATTCAAGGGCTCTGATTATCCAGTCCTAATACATCCACTTCCTTCATGATCGTTTAAGTTCTGAACTGGGTCTGTTAATATTGTTATAGCTTGAGCTACCATGCCTGATTTGGCGTGTCAGGCACAAACCTCAGCTTTCACTCGTGGCGTTCTGGCGTTCTGGATTGCACCCTGGACTGTTTACTGTGAAATTATGGCAAATGCATTTTTAAGAAAATTTATTTGCTATGGCGGTATTACTGAAGATAGAAATGTAGAAACCCATTTTGCTTACTTTTTTTGATTTTGCCATCATGCCCATCTCATCAGGCAAGCATCTAGCTCCTGTTATTGGTTTTACTTCTGTGTCTTTTTTTTTTTTCTATCTTCCATGGGTCTCATGCATGGGTCTCACAGTCAAGGCCATTCTACAGCAGCATAAATATGTATACAGTATAGAATCTGTTATTCTTTTAACACATGAGCAAAGCAAATCATTGAAGAGCTAAGTCAATTAAGATAAAGTGAATGGCACTTGCATCTCAAGGTTGTTATTTCTGGAGGATACACAGTTATCCAAGGAGATTACTTTCCATTTAGGCATGAACTTTTGAAACTGCAATCTGTACCCTACTGTCTTTTGTTTTTCCTTTGAAATATATGGGATGTGTGTGGGTGTGTGTTTGCAAATGTGTGTTGTGAAAATTAAATTTAATACAATATATTGTGAATATGGTTCCCCTCTCCCAACCCCTCCCAGATATTCCCACATCTCCCCATCCACCTAAATTCATATTCTTTCTTTCTCTCTCTTATCAGGATACAAATGTGCATCTAAAATATTAATAATGATAAAAATAGATAAAATAAAAACAAATCAAAGTAGTACAAAATAAATATATCAATAGAAGAAAAAAGAGACGAATAAAAAGTTCAAGAAACACATACAGACACAGGGACACATACACAAAAGTTTCATAAAAACACAAAACTAGAAACCATGAGATATACACAAATGGCCTGTAATACTAAAAACCAAAAAGAAAAAGAAAATAAAAAAGAGTCCTGCCAAAGAACCTCCCAACACCCATTAAGTTTGTTTTGTGTTGGGGATGTTCTTCTGGGTATGGGGCCTTACGTTACACAGTAGAACTTCATTAGAGAAAGTTACTTTTTCAACTGTAAGTAGTTATCCATTGAAGATAACTTCTGGGTTTTGGATGCGGCTTGTGTCCACTTCTGCTTGTAGCTCTAGGACTCCATCAGTTCTAGACCTGTTCAGGTTCTGTACAAGATGCCACACTATTTGCAAATTCATATGCGTATCCTTCCAGGTGTGTTTAGAAGCCCTTGTTTCTTTAGTGTCCTCTATCCCCTTGTGACTCTTACAATCTTTCTAATTCCACTTCCACCAAGTTTCCTGAGAACTAAGGGAGAGAGATTTGAGGTAGACATCCCATTTAGAATTAAGAGTTTCAAGGTGTCTCACACTCTGCACATTATCCAGCTATGGTTCTCTCTATTTCTTGCCATCGACTGAGAAGGAAGCTTCTCTGATGATGGCTGTGTAAAACATTGATCTATGACTATAACAACATATCAGTAGGAGCCACTTTGTTGCCATATTCCTTTAAGAGAACAATAATATTTTGTTCCTGTGGTTCCTTGATTATCTAGGACCAGGTTCTTGGACAACAGACTCAAGACACTTTGGAGATAGGTTTCGTTTCATGGAGTTGTCTGTAAATCCAGTCAAATGGTTGATTATTCTCACAATCTATGGGCTCCTATTTCACTAGCACATCTTGTACAGGGGTCACCCGTGTAGATCAAAGTGTTTTTTTTTTTTTTTTTTTTTTTTTTAGCCATAAAAGCATTTATTAAAAGGGGAGAAAGGGGGAAAGGAGGGAGGGAGAGAGAGAGAGAGAGAGGGAGGGAGGGAGGGAGGGAGGGAGGGAGAGAGAGAGAGAGAGAGAGAGAGAGAGAGAGAGAGAGAGAGAGAGAGAGAGAGAGAGAGGAAAAGAGAACCAGAGAGAGAGAGCGCGGCCACGCTCTAGATCAAAGTGTTTGTATATGGGTTGCTGTTTACCTTTCTTCTAGGTTAGTGTGCAGAGCACCCTCCATTACTATGAACACTCGTCAGCAGGGTGAGAGCTCTAGGCAGGTACTAGAACTATTACATCTTCAGTCAGTAGAGTTGGTGTTGCCTTCAGAAATAGGGTTTTACTATCAGTTTCAGGAAAGCAACCAATAACATTTACCATAGCCTGAGTTGTTCAGGTGTTCCCACAGGGTCCTTTTGGTCAACAACTTTGTTTATTACATTCCCCGAACTGGAGCTTAATTAGGTGATGAGAGAGGTCCAGATGGAATTCCATTTTCCTTGTTATTTGGAAATTTTATTTAGCTCATCTTCGTGTGTGTGTGTAGGGGAGGTTGTCAGTCTGTAGTACAAAGGTTGCTTCTTGGTTCCTGGCCATCCAGCTAGCTTAGTCACAAAATAATCACACAAAAACTGTATTAATTAAATCACTGTTTGGCCCATTAGCTCTAGCTTCTTATTGGCTAATCTCTTACATATTAATTTTAACCAATTTCTATTAATCTGTTTTGGGATGCCTGACTCTGGCAGCGGCTCCATGGTGTCTCTCTTTCTCTGCCTTCTTTCTCCCAGCATTTAGTCCAGTTTCCCCCCGTCCCCTGCCTGCCTAAGTTCTGCCAATAGGCCAAGGCAGTTTCTTTATTTATTAATAGTAATCAAAGCACACAGAAGAAAGGGTACTGCCATATTATATTAGATAGATAGATAGATAGATAGATAGATAGATAGATAGATAGATAGATAGATGCATATACATATAAATTTCAGGAATATTCTACTGTATTAGATTTCCATTTGGCATTTTAAGGCCCTTAGTTTTAGTTTAGTTCTTTGCCTCCCTGTTTTTCCTCTCCCACCTCCTCTTTCATATCCTCCCCATTTTATCTTCTCATATCAGTCATCCATAACTCTCTATTCTATTTCACCTTCCTAAGGTGATCCAACTGTTCTTCCTAGGCTTGTACTCTATACCTAACCTCTGTGGCTTTTTGGATTATAGTTTACCTATTGAACAATTAAAACCTAACACTCACATATAAGTGAATGCATGTAATGTTTGTCTTTTACAGTGGAGGTTACTGTTACACAATGTTTATTTAGTTATTCAAAGATGTATTGCATTGGTTTAATTATGCAAGGATGTTTTGCTGTTTTACTTTTTTCTGACTAAGGCACATGATCAGTCTAATAAAAATCTGAATGACAAATAGCAAGGGAGGAGGTATAGATGGGATTTGTGGGTAGGGAGAATAAGTAGGAAGAGGAATTTGGACTAGGTGGAGAAAGAAAGAGACCCCAGGGAGGCCCCAGGGGCCAGAAAGACAGACGCAGACAAAGCAGGAAAGTAGGACATACAGAATGAAATAAAGGTAAAAATCCCTGAGGCAAAATGTAGTTGAATAGAAATTGAGTTAAAGGAGCTGCTAGGACAAGGCTAAGCTAAGGCTGAGCATTCATAATTAGCAGTAAGTTTCTGTGTCTTTATGTGAGAACTAGTTTGTGACTCAAGGAAAATTTCAACTATGGGTTACTTCATTCTGGATGAATTTTTCTAGTTTTATCCAATTATCTGTGAATTTCAAGTTCTCTATGTTTAAGAGCTAAGTAATATTCCATTGTGTAAATACGCATTTTCTTGATCCATTCATCTGTTGATGGACATCTAGTCTGTTTCTGAATTCTGGCTATTATGAATAGACCAGCAATGAACATGGTTGAGCAAATGTTTCTGTTGTAGAGTGAAATATCATTTGGGTTTATGTCCAAGAGTGTTATAACTAATGCTTCAGGAAGTTCTAATTCTAGCTTCCTCAGGAACCATCACACTGATTTCCATAGTGGTTGTACAAGCTTGTGTTCCCACTGGCAATGGATGAACCTTCTCCTTACTCCACATACTTATGAGAGTGAGCTTTTATTTGTTTTGTTGACCTTGGCCATTCTATTTGATGTAAGATAAATTCACAGAGTGGCTTTGATTTGGATTTCTATTATGACTGAAGATGTTGAATTTTTCTTTATGTATTTCTTAGTCATTTGTGCTTCTACTTTTGATAATTTTCTATTTAGATCTGCACCCCAATTTGTTCTAATTTGTTTTCTTGATTTTTAGTTTATTTAGTTCTTTATATACTCTAGATATTAATCTACTATCAGAAGTGTTGCTGGTAAAAATCTTTCCTTATTCTCTAGTATGCCATTCTTAAAATGATAGTATCCATTGCCATAAGAGGTTTTTGAGTGGCATTAATGGTTCCTAGGAACAGTCACACAACAAAATGCTAGCTTACAGCATCTAATCCTTGAAGATTTTAGCAATCTTGTACTTCAAAAAGTTGAGTCCAACCACAAAAGCCCCTATAATATTTATAGCAGTAACTGTTCAAAATGTCCAAATTCTGCTCTGAGACACAAGGGTAGTCTCTTAATGTAAGTGTCTGTAAATTCATCATGGAAGTTACCTATTTCTAATATACAGGTACTGTCAGGAAACGGTTTCAACTGAAAAATGAGAAACATGGAGACAACTAGAAAAGGTTCATTCAAATCAGAACAAGCTCCAAGTCCAGTACCTAGACTATGTGGCATCCTCTTAGATCTAATCATTCCAGACAGACCCACCATATGGCCTTACCATTTGCAGCATACGT
The DNA here is from genome assembly GCF_950005125.1 of Chionomys nivalis. NCBI lineage: Eukaryota > Metazoa > Chordata > Mammalia > Rodentia > Cricetidae > Chionomys > Chionomys nivalis. Next base: position 54,315,956 of record NC_080088.1, on the reverse strand, counting down.
ATGAGTCACCTTCTTGAGTCACTCAGATGTAAAACTTTCCTCAACAGACACAGCATATTTCTGATATATCCACATTTTATAATCTCCAGTGAAGATTAGATTTTCCCCTTGAATCGTCCCATGTAACCCACCCTAGAGCTTTGTTCATTGGGTTCCAATCTTGGTATACATTGCGTGGGCTCAGTGGGTTTTCTGTGAGAACTTGGTATATGCCTCCATGATCCTGTAACTTTAATTCTTCATACCTGCAAGATCAGCATTACATGAATGATACTTAGTCCAATAATAAGCACATGAGAAAGCCTCTGAACAACATTCAAGTGTCTGCATGGTTAAAATAGGGAAATACTTCTTCAGAAGGCCTTGCTTGAGCTGTGAATACCACAGCTCTCTTTCCAGAAGCTCTCATTACAAATTAATATTGTTCAATGGAACTTTCGGTTTTACATACTGAAGTACTTATAGGTAAGGTTTTAGCCTCAGAACATCCTTTCTATTGCCCAAATGCAAAAATATGAGTTCTTCTTAATGCTGCTAATATCCTTAACAATTATATTCCAACTTTATTTCAATATTGTGTTTACTTCCCTACCCATGACAAACTACACATTTTAAAATATCATTTTCAGCAATCTTTTATAGCTCTTTTCACTCTAAAGCTACCTCAAAGACAGAGCACAATTCCAAAGCCTAAGTGTGATATTGTCTTCCAGTCTTCTCTAACTAATATATTAGCGCAGTACTGTTGAAATCAGCTCAGTCAAGTGTTTAGAAAACAGAAACAATATGGCCACATGCTTACAAGACATACAAACATGGTTTCTATACCAATACCCAGTTAAGTGCTACTATACGAAACCCTATGACAGTCTTTCCTCTCCACATTCATATATAGTCTGGATTCTCACTGTAATTAGTCATAAATATCTCTAAGAGCACTGTGAATTTTCAATAACCCACAACTGCAAACACTTTGACATACCTTTGATAGACCTAAGAATCCCGTGGTAAGATTTATCACAGAAATCCCCCTACTTTTCAGTACCAATTAGCCTTATTGGTTGTTTTTTCATTGTTCTGACATGTTACCAGAGCAAAAACAACTTAATAGATGAAGAATTTGTTTTCTATCATGTTTTCAGATGGTTTCAGGCAATGATGCGAGGGTAAGGTCACTTCCACTACCCAATCCAGACTTCATAAATATTCTACAGACTTCAAAATTATGCCACATAGTAGGGATCAGAATTTATCATATAAGTATTTGGCAGATATTTCAGACTCAAACACTAGTGTATGACTTTTATTGTGCTAGTATGGTGTGTGTGTGTGTGTGTGTGTGTGTGTGGTGTGTATGTGTATGCTCCCATATTTACTCACATAAGAAATGTAACCAAACTTTTTTATCTTCATTGGGCCACATCAGATAATTCCTTAGTGTAATTCTTTACAAAAAAAAAAAAAAAAGGAGTACTCACCTGTCTCCTTTTCATTGAGCAGTTTTCCTTCATCTGTAAATTTTCTTTTCTTTTGAGGGTAGGAAATTCTGCTTTTAAAATAAATGTACATATTTATGGTTTATTATGAACATTAATTGAAAATAAAATAGACATTAAGGTCAGTCGTCAATGTAGTACAAAGTAGAGGTAGAATGCAAAGGGCCATGCACAGTGTACATATGAAATATGTGGAAAAAATGAAATACTTGCTTATCTTCTAAATATCATTAACTGACCATCATTTTCCTTGGTAGTTTAAAGTATTATTGATAATGACCTTATTTGAAGCAGTTATCATAGGCTAGTGCAATGTCTTGTGGAGCCAACTTGGCTGTCTTTACTTAAAGAAAACATGCTAGAAGCTTCATATCACCTTAAAATTGAAGTTGCACACATATCCGAATACTAAGAACTCACATGCTTTCATTTTGCCTGACATTTTGACATCATGATATCCACAACATTTATGCTGTAGAACATCACAATCAATGTTTAGAGAAAGGAGGAGGAGTGATGTTGGAAGAGGGGTAAGGAACGAAGGGAGAGGGAGGGAAGAGGAGGACTATAATGCCATGAAATCAAACAACTCCAAAAGTGTTATGTGAGTTGTAAGTTAGTTGGGCCAAGATCAAAAACACTTAAGACAACTTATGCTGGAGAGGTTGTGGGGTAAAGGGAACACTCATGGAATGCAAGCTGATAGATCCCCTTTGGATATCAGTGTGGTGATTTCTCAGAACATTAGGAAACAACTTTCCTCAAGACACAGAAATACCATTTTTGGGAATAAATCCAAAGGATTCTCAATCGTGCCACAAGGACATATGCTCAACTATGTTCATAGCAGCGCACAAATCACAATCCCAGAGAACCTAAACAACAATGAGGACCCTAAGACAGACATACATAGATCTAATCTACATGGAAAATAGAAAAGGACAAGATCTCCTGAGTAAATTTGGAGCATGGGGACCTTGGGAGAGGTTTGAAGGGGAGGTGAGAAGCAGGGAGGGAAGCAAAGAAAAATGTAGAGATCTACAAAAATCAATAATAATTTAAAAAAAAAGTTAGCTGGGTTCTACTCAGAGCTGTTCTGATTTGCATGTTGTCCTCCAGCCATTAGCTAGACAAACCTGTTCTACAAAGCGACTCTGTTATTCCTAATCAAGGGGGTGAACTAGCTTTTCCCCCTCACTTTGAGTATAGAGTAGCCTTATTACTTGATTTGTGCAATAAGATGGTGAAAACAGGATACTGTAGCATTCCCAACATTAGCCTTAAGAGCTTTATAACTAAATGCACCATGAATGCTTCAAATCATACCAATAGGAAATGTCCACATAATGATGGACAACTGTATCACAAGCAAATTGTATGATGTTGTCATCACATACAGCAAAAAACTGACTGAAGCACAATTTTAGTTATTGAGTGCCTAAATTTTGCACATACTTGAGTTGCTCAGAGAGCAAAACAATGCGTTTTAGAAACATTGAGAACAAGTATGATAAAACTAATGAACTTTCTAACTTATTTATCACAAAATAAAACACTCATAGAAAGTTTAAGTGTCATAGACTCTTATTTATTTATTTATTATTGAGCTATATATTTTTCTCCACTCCCCTCCCTTTCTCTCCTCACACTTCTATGCTCTCCCATACTCCCCATGCTCCCAATTTACTCAGGAGATTCTGTCTATTTCTACTTTCCATGTAGATTAGATCAATATATGTATCTCTTGGGGTCCTCTTTGTTGCATAAATTCTCTGTGATTACAAATTATAGATTGGTTATTATGGTTTTTTTTTGCTTTATGTCTAAAAGCCACTTATGAGTGAGTAATATGGTATTTGTCTTTCTGGGTCTGAGTTACCTGACTCAATATGATGTTTTCTAGCTCCATCCATTTTTCTGCAAAATTCAATATGTCATTATTTTTCCTGCTGTGTAGTACTCCATTGTGTAAATGTACCACATTTTCCTTATTCATTCTTTGGTCAAGGAGTATTTAGGCTGTTTCCAGGTTCTTGCTATGACAAACAATGCTGCTCTGAACATAATTGAGCACATATCCTTATGGTACAATTGAGCATTTTTTGGATATATACTCAAAAGTGGTATTACTGTGTCTTGAGGAAGGTTGTTTCCTAATTTTTTGAGAAATTGTCATACTGATATCCAAAGGGGCTGTAACAGATTGCATTTCCACTGGCAATGTAGGAGTGTTTAGTTTTTGTTGTTGTTGTTTTATCTTGGCCATTCTTACAGGTGTAAGATGGAATTTCGGACTTATTTTGATTTGCATTTCTCTGATGGTTAAAGATATTGAACATCTCCTTAAGTATTTTCCAGCCATTTTCAATTTCCCTGTTGGGAGATCTGTACACTACTTTTTAAAACTGGATTATTTGTTCTTTTGATGACCAATTTCTTGAGTTCTTGTATATTTTGGACAGGAGCCCTCTATTTGATATGGAATTGGTGAAGATCTTTTTTTCCATTCTGTGGGCTGTCATTTTGTCTTAGTGACTATGTCCTTTGCTTTACAGAAGCTTCTTAGTTTCAGGAGTCCAATTTATTAATTGTTTCTCTCAGTGTCTATGTTACTGGGTTAAATTTAGGAAGTGGTCTCGAGTGCCGATGTGTCCAAGTGTATATACTTCTCACTTTCGCCTATAGGAGGTTCAGTGTGGTTGGTTTTATGTTGAGTTCTTTGATTCATTTGGACTTGAGATTTGTGCATGTTGATAGTTATAGATCTATTTTTATTCTTCTGCATGTGATATCCAGTTATGCCAGCACCGGTTGTTGAATATGTTTTCCTTTTTACCAATTTTTATTTTCACAGAAAGTTTATAGGGTAGGTCACTTAATAGCAATTTGATTCAAAAACACTGTATCTGTGAATATGTCATTCTGTCTTTATTATCAAGAGAAATAAGAAAACTTAAGAAAAATAGATAAACTGTTTATTTGCAAAGCTTGAATGAGTATAGATGATTCTTTAGTCTAGACTAAATTACTAGAAACAGCTTTGTGACTGACCCATAAAAAAATTCTTCTAGGTTGTTTCCAGGTTCTGGCTATTACAAACAATGCTGCTATGAACATAGTTGTGCATATACTTTTGTTGTATGTTTGGGCATCTCTTGGGTATATTCCCAATAGTGGTATTGCTGGGTCGAGAGGTAGGTTGAACCCGACTTTACTGAGAAACTGCTACACTGCTTTCCAAAGTGGTTGCACAAGTTTGCATTCCCACCAGCAATGGATGAGAGTGCCCCTTTCTCCACAACCTCTCCAGCAGAGGCTATCATTGGTGTTTTTGATTTTAGCCATTCTGACCGGTGTAAGATGGTATCTAGATGTCCTTCAATGGAAGAATGGATGAAGAAAGTATGGAATATATACATATTAGAGTTCTACTCAGCAGTAAAAAACAATGACTTCTTGAATTTTGCATACAAATGGACGGAAATTGAAAACACTATCCTGAGTGAGGTAAGCCAGACCCAAAAAGAGGAACATGGGATGTACTCACTCATATTTGGTTTCTAGCCATAAATAAAGGACATTGAGCCTATAATTCGTGATTCTAGAGAAGCTAAATAAGAAGGTGAACCCAAAGAAAAACATATAAGCATCCCCTGAATATTAACCTTCATCAGGCGATGAAAGAAGACAGAGACAGAGACCAACATTGGAGCACTGGACTGAAGTCTCACGATCCAAAGGAGGAACAGAAGGAGAGTGAGCACGAGCAAGGAACTCAGGACTGCGAGGGGTGCACCCACACACTGAGGCAATGGGGATGTTCTATCGGGAACTCACCAAGGCCAGCTGGCCGGGGACTGAAAAAGCATGGGACAAAACCGGTCTCGCTGAACATAATGGACAATGAGGACTACTGAGAACTGAAGAACAATGGCAATGGGTTCTTGATCCTCTTGCACGTAATGGCTTTGTGGGAGCCCAGGTAGTTTGGATGCTCACCTTAATAGACCTGGATGGAGGTGGGTGGTCCTTGGACCTCCCACAGGGCAGAGAAACCTGCTTGCTCTTTGGGCTGAGGAGGAAGGAAGACTTGATTGGGGGAGGGGGAGGGAATGGGAGGTGGTGGCGGGGAAGAGGCAGAAATCTTTAATAATTAAATAAATTAATTAATAAAAAAAATTCTTCTAGAAGAAATAGCATTTGTATCATCTCCCTGTTTGAGTAGTATCAGCATCATACCTCCTTATTCTTTTTTTTTTCTTTTACATAAAGCTTCAACTTTATTGAACAAAGGAATAGATTAATTTTTAAAGTTTTGCATCGTGGTTATATTTTTATAAGCCATCTGATCCACGGCAGTACTTACCAACATGTTTGTCTATTTTTTGTCATTTGTGGTTTTTTTATTTTATATTCATAAATATACTTAATTAGTAGTACATGGTAATGCATGGCACACACTGCTTAAGCTGGTAATAACGGGTAACAGGTCTATAGTAACTTGCAAGTTTGTGTACAAATTTGCATCTTATGCAAGAGTTTTGGTTTTATTTTTACTTTAGTGGGAGATGATGTCAGATAGGCAAATATTTTGTCTCTCAGCCAGAACAAAAGTAACATTTTCATTATGTAAGATTTCCTTCTTACATTACAATAAGGAACACCATATAACCTTTTCTTAAATAAAATGACCAGGATGTTAATGGAGAACGTTTAATAAGTATTTTTATTTAAATCAAATCCTCCAGTAAGATATGGAGAATTTGCTGTTTTTACTTAGAAGGCCGTGTAAATAGTTATCTGTCAAATTTTATGTGCAGTTCAACAATATTCCCTTACTGGAAACATGAGCATTCCACAACACAGTTCCCAAAGGACTTAAGTCTCAAAATTCTGTGTCTTCTCTGGCTTGCTTCTCTCTAGATTCCACCCATGCTTTATTAATGGTTCGCTTCATGTCATCATCTCCATCTTCATAAATTCTCTTTAGAACGTTCATTAATCCCTCACTAGGATCTGTTTCAGCGTCGTAGGAAGGCTTTTCTTTCTCTTTGCATTCTTTTTCCACCTGAGTTAAGTAGTCCCATCGTGTGTTTTCTGCTTTCTTTCTACATAAGATGATAACTGTATCAGTCTTGACTTTTTTGGAACTGCTTTCCACAGAGATGGGTTTCAAAAGATTGTTCACAATCATAGGGTAATTCTTGCCATTGAGATTTTTTACCAAAAGATCAAATGACCTTTCTGTGAAGTGTACCTGCACATTCTCAGTGGGAACCTGATGAACTCCAGTTAAGGTAATGTAGATTTTCACAAACTTATCTGACTGATCCCATCCATAATTACTGATTTTCACAGTGTATCCTGTTGTAAGTGGAGCAACCACAGCAGCTGGCTTTTCACTGTCAAGTTCTGGATTCTTCTGTGATTTCTGCTGCATCTTGTTCTTTATTTCTGTCTCAATCTTGGACTTTTCACTTGTAAGAGCGTCACGTACTCTTTTCCTAGTGCACTTTTCCAGCAACACTTTGACATCTTCCAGGTCCTTCTGCAACTCCTCCAAAGCGGAAGCCATGGTGTGGCGATCGGCCCGAGGCCGGAGTTGCACCGGTGCACCGGAGCTGACAGGAAACGCGGAACACGGCACCAGAGAGCGACACAGCGCCAGCAGCGAACTACACCGACCCGGCAGAACTCGGCGGCCCGCCCTCCGCACGCGACGCCTCTCACCTCCTTATTCTTTATTGACTTATATTAAATAGAAAGACACTCAAAAGATTGTTTCAAATATCAGAAACAGAAAATGCAAGCTCAAATACAGTCACAGTTTTTGAGTTCTCAAAGTTGATTCACATATTTGAAGCAATAAAACTAGTCAAATAAAAATGTACATTTCACAGGTCATGTCTGATGCCATTTAAACAAGTCACTTATTAGTCACAATGCAGTTTGTGAGCCTCCATATACTTCTCAAAGTTCTTAATCTTAAATCACTGCCTGTTCATATCTCTGTGCTATGTACAGTCCTGATGATTGTTTTGCATGTGATAAAGAAGTAGAAGGTGTTTCACACACCTATTCAAGATTATACATAAAATTTAAAAACACCGTGTCTGGGACAGGGCTGTGTATACTATTGAAAAGCCTTGGGTGTACATTTAAAACCCACTTGATTTGCTTATAATCTAATAATATTAACATTGCTCAGGAACTGCGAATATTCATCAATTAAGTGTTCCCACTGCTGTGGGTCAGCTATGTTTGCTCTTGAGGTCACTTCCAACAAGATTTACCTTTACACCTTGAGTCTTTTAAATGAAAAATGTTTCTTATGTTTATTTTTATGACATGAGGGACATAAAAACAAAGTAGGAACATATGCAACTTTTATGAAAGAGAATACATGTAAATTCGTAGCGCGTGCTAAACCAGACTGCATTAACTCAGATAATTCTATCAAAATTCTATTATCTTGCAGAAATGTGCACTTGACCTTAATGTTTTTAGTGTGTGTTTCATATCTGCCACCTGTCAATTACTTCTATATTAACCAGAACTAGTGTGGGCAGGAGGTACAATGTGATGAGTCTGTGAAAGTTAATGACTCAGGACAGAAGGAAGCCTTGGCCTCAAAAAGGGCTTTGAGGCCACATCAATGTGAACAGGAGCAGATGGCACGCCAGTGGCCATTAGGAACCAGGCACTGTGGGATTAGGCTGGCATATCCGTAAGCATTCAATAGCAGGGATTAAATTTTTAACCCTGATACTTTCTTCACTACTACATTTAAAATGTTCCTTGACCTCATCCTGGATCAACATGACAGATGATGTTTTTATTACCTCTGAAAGTTGCCTTACAACATCAGTGTAAAAAAATACAGAAGCAATAAAAATATCTTTGTCTAGAGCTATAGGAAATAGAAAAATGATTGGATAAAATGTTTATAAAGAGAAAGTGGAAAATCTTATTTGTGTTAATTCTTTATAAATTACGTTTTATCTACTCTTTGAAAACATGAAAATAAAATCTAGCATGTACAGGATGAAGAGTAAGAAAATAAAAATCTATGTTGGAAAGAAGAGAGCCAAGCAGACAGCAAGTGATAAGCAGTCTTGCCTTAAAAAGTATGATGGAATACAGCTGCACTTTCCTATACTTTGTTTAATTTTGAGGACTCTATGTGTCAAGTGTACGGATATGTCTGCTCCTTGTATGTCCTTCATTGTATGGCAAATTTCTAATATAGTAAGAGAAGGCAGGGGATTCAACGACTATGGAAGAGCCTGGAAGAAAGGCTAGGCAGCCAAATGCATATCTTACTAGTCAGACAGTAACCACACAGCTGCACTCTGAAAATACTAAATGGAACATGATATTACCGAACAAACTCTGGGTCTGTAATGGTTTACAGTGCAGATAGAATCCTCACTATCTATTTCCACCTGGACCAAAACATGAATTATTATACTATCCAGCTATGTTACCTGCTCATGCATCACCTAGCAGCTGTCTCCACTGTTACATCATTGTCATGGTATTCGTATATTAGTTCTAGTGTTGAACTTACTCTTACCTTATTTAACAGTGTCTTGGCAGATTCATATTAATACGTTAAATTCATATACTCCAAGCATAAGCACATAAAGTGTATACTGTATCCTCCGACTGAAAAGGTAAAAACACAATACAATATGCTAATAGTTTTATTTCACTACTGAAATTTGCTATAATTTTCAAATTTTACTTTTAGTTGTTATTAATCATTCACTGTGATATTTTGTATCTTTTTTTATAATTGAAACATTCCTTCTTGGAGTCTCAATAGACTCAACATTCACAAGAAATTTAAAACAATCAGGAATCCTGGGAAAATTATGACTGAGGAGACTCACCTTAAGGTTATATAGGCAGTACAATTCCTCCAAGGAAGACTCTTTAGTCTAGTAATTAAGGAGAAAACTCTAGTGAAAGCAGGTTTCAGGCATTGTCCCTCAAGCTGGAGTAGACTTTTGTGATATGTGGTATCCTAAGTTACTAATAATCTTACATTTAAACCCAATAATGTCAGCTATTGACTAAACTAGTCTTTACTGAAATTGTTTATTTGGTCTGTAGTTGCCTTTTCTTCCTGGGAGGAATACAAATTAAGTCCTTAGGAAAGGTCACATAAATAAATGCCTTATTTATTAATTGTGCTTAGATGCATTCACATGTAGGAAAATATTTATAAACACTTATCTAAAACACACACACACATATATATAACGAATACACATATGTATAAATACACTATATATATTTATATATATATATATATATTTATGTGTGACTAATTTGGTACTGTCCATAATTTCAGACACTCATGGTATATCTTAATCATATTCCTTACATACAAAGGGGAGCTGACTACATTCACTTAAAAGAAGCAACTTCATTGCTGAGAAATGCTTCTGAAGAAAAGAGGATTTTAAAACCAATTAATGTTATAAATTTCTTTGATATAAGACATAGCATTAGCATGTGATATCATTTATTTCTGGTGTTCAGCATTTCTATAGTAAAGAAAAAATAGATGCATATTTCAGAGACAGAGAAGGCACGAAGGAGGGCAACTTTAATAGTGGCAGCAGAATATTCAAGGACAAATCTTGTCACTGTTTCATGAATGAAGCCAGAAAGTAAAGGTTGACACACTCTCTTGATCTTATGTTCATAGATGCCAATAATGAGCTTCAAGTGTAAAAGAATTCCCTGCAATAGAATACTAAATAAATGTATAAGTCTTATAATAAAAACTATTGCCTTTTATAACAATTCTAAAGATCTATGACCTCACTATACATAAAGGCTAGCAACCCAGAAAAACCTCTGAAGTTCTCTCCACCTTTGTACTTCTGAACTTTACGATCTTTATGTCGAGATAAAACTAATTAATATTCCCAGAATGTGTTATCAAAATTGAAATAATATCTATAGTATAAATATATTGTCTTTTGACTTTTTACAGTGGGCCAAGTTGTGGTTCTTCATAAGTAATATCTCATGTAATACACAAACACAGCATATTAAATATATATTTTCATTGCTCCTTCATCTAGAAACAAAGACTTGGGGAAGCTGACTTACCAAGTCTGAGCAATGGTGCAGTAGCAGAGCATTGATGAAACCCATGTAACCTGACTCCAGAGCGAGTGTTTACATGACCACATCTCGTATGGTTTTCATAAAAATGTGACATCACACCAGCTTCTTCGAATGAAAAGAAGAAAAAAGCATTTTCTTGAAAATTTTGGACCGTGATTAAGGTACAGCATAGGAAAGATATAAAAAAATAATTTTGCCTATTAGTATTTTAAGTTCCATATGTTTTGACTAAGACTACTGTCAAACAACTAAAGAAAGAAGAAAACACACAACCTGTGTTCACAGCTCATCATAAACTTGCATGTTTGAATACTGATATCTGTAGACGGAACTGTTTAGGAAAGTTTAGGAGGTGTGGCCTTGTTAGAAGAGATGTGTCACTGGGCACAAGCTTGAGGCTTGGGGGCTATTTCTAGTGTGCTTGTCTTTGAATCTTATTTGTGGATCAAGATGTGAGCTCTTAGCTGCCTCCATCCCTTTGACCCACAATCGTAGATTCTAACCATCTAAAACTATAGCCCAATTAAACGCTTTTTTGTGTGTGTGTAAGTTGCTTTGATCATGGTGCTTTGTGAGAGAAATAGAAAAGTAGTTAAGATAATTGTAGTGTAGGCTGCTTGAAATTCTTGTTCCCACTCCTTATTTTCTTATAAATATATTAATGATCTAGCATTGTCCTTTGGTAAATAGTTACTGAGGTTCTTTTTGTCTGCAATTCCTATCACCATTTAATACTTTATTTCTGTATTACTTTATTTATTTATATGCTGCATTATATGACCCATGTTTTACTTGCATTTTATTTTCACTTTTGAAAAAAAACTTATTTTTTGAGAAATTGATAGAGAATATTGTCGAAATAAGGCCAATATATGCCTTGTTTCTCTTATCAAATCTATGAAACATAGTGAGATTAAAAGGCTAATTGGCATCTCACAACAGCCTTGGTCCACAGTCATGTTAGTAGAAAATGGTAGAGAATATATTAGGTGGATTTTGTAATATGTTCCAGAGGTTCTATGTCTATTATCTCATTTAACCTGAAAAGTGGTGGTGGATATTTCTATTGTAGTGGGAATATATAAAATCATGTTCTGATATAGTTACTTCTACTTCAATGTAACTACAAACTGTGGCATACCTTCACCAATAAAATGTATGGGGTCGTTGCGATCAGAAATATATTCTAAGGCTTCCAAAGGATACATCAAACTGTAGGTTAAGCTGAACCCTAAGTACAAAGTGCCGAGATATTGTAATATAACAAAGACATAATTTCCTATTGTAGTTTTATTTTTAGACTAGAGAAGATGGGAACCTATGTCTGACTCTGGACTGTTTGATCCAGATTCTGGGACTATGAGAACATAACTGTGTAGCTCCATTTACCCAGTCTCTGCTAGACTGTTATGGCAACTCTAGAGAATCACATGTATACATTTCGTTTTTTTTTAATCGTAGTAACAAAAAGTACAAGAATTACTGAATAAAACCAAACAACAAAACATTTGTTTCAAACTTAAGGCAGAAATAATCAATTAGCTGAGAAGTTCGTAAAATACTCCTTTTTAAAGCACTGCCCAGATTCTGAGTTAGTAAGTGCTGGAAGGGATCAACAAATACACATTTCAAGAAGCAATGAAGCACACTTGTGGCTCTGCACAGGAATGAGATGCTTGGATGGTCCTTGGGGGCACACTACTCTGAGCGTTCTTCTTCATGTGTCTCTAATGAGTTGTGACGATTGCACAGGTGACAATGCCTAGTCTCTACATTCTTGAAGGAGCCTATGTTAAAGGAGAAAAAAATGGAATTCTTTTGCTTAACAGTTAACTAACACAAATAAAGATGTTTTATTTTTGAAATGCATTAGCCATATTCTTCACCCACAGAGAAAAAAACACACATGGGGATATTCCTTTTTGTGTTTATTTTACAAAGTTAATATATTTTTAGCATTGAGGTAAAGAGCACTGGTTCTAAGATGCTGAATAGGAAACAGATGTTGGGAAATTAGTGCAATCTAAAACAGAGCCTACCTTCATTTCTATTATACAAAGACCCACATCAGGACCCCTGTTGAGGCTATATTCTCTCAACAGAAGTTTCATTTGTATTTTTTTCCAATAATGAAACCCAAGTCAGAAGTTTTCAAGCTGCTGATACTCCAACACAAAGCCAATGGATTCTTTTAGCAAGTGCTGTTTTGAAAATACCTGTCCCATTGAAGAGATTGCTTCAGGGCATCAAAGTAATAGGTTTTCAAGCCCTGCTGCCCAAATCACCCCCTTCTGGTCCCCAGCATGACACCCCAGAGCAGACATGCAGCTACTTGAGAAAGAAAAAGTGTTCTCTTTTAAAATGTATTATTTACTCATTCCTGGGGTTTTCAGAACATTTTCTACATCTGTCCTTCAAATCTTCTCTGTACAGACGCTCACTGGAGGGAATAGCTAATGCGATTTTACAGAAGATTTACTTCATGGAGAATTTATTTGGTTCTCCATTATTTTTTCTAGAAAAAAATAATAATCAAATGAAAGAGAGACAAAAGTTCATTTTTTTATATCAAGTTCTGGTTAGCATTAAGAACACAAACTATTTTGGTGTCCAGTTTTTCAAAAAATACACTTTCCTACGTTGGTGAATAATGGAACAGCCAAAGTAAAGTAATGAACTACAGAAACATGACAACTATCTGACTCTTTTCTCTACATATATACAAGGATACCTCACCTTCTTAAGTGTTCTATGATTTCATGGATGAGATTTTCTTTCATTACTAGTTTTTGGGTTTCCCCAACCTCTATAACTGTCATTAGTACCTTCCTTAAATTGCAGTTCTTCAGGATTTAGACCTAGTTTTAAGCTAAAGATACTCTTTTCTGTCCAGATGAGGAAGATTGTTCTAGTCTAGCCTTCACATTATAATGGATCAAAGAAAACAACCATAAACAGTAAGTTCCAACATAGTAGACAGAATCAGCTCAGGAACCTGAAAAAATGAGATTTTAAATATATTTTAAAATTTTTAAATAATTTCTCAATTATACAATTTAATGAATACCAAACATATTCTTTTTTGATCAATGATTATTTTTATTATTTTTTATTTTTTAAAACAATTTTGAAATTTAAATATATTCCGATCTTATTCTTCCCTGCCTCCAAGTCCTTTTAGTTACTCTCCATCTCCCTACCCACCCAATTTTACATTCTTTCTCAAAATGTTACCTTTTGAACTCTTACAAGTACGCTTTCTTCATGAGTAAAACTGAAACAACATTTGTGTGCTTAATGCTTGCCAAAATAGCCTGTATGAAAATCCTGATGCATAATCATTTCTTGTACCAACAGGATATATAATAAATACTCTAGCTGTTTTAGGACACATTATTAACTACAACCAAAAGTCAGCAATATGTTGGGGCCATCCTGGGGCTTTGACTCTTGTGACCTTGGCATCACTAATGACAAGGGTTTTGGCTCCAGAAAGACAAAATGTTATTATGAAAATATAAATATAACTTTTAAAAAGCTGAGGAAAAAATAGGAAATATCACATTAATTGATTGCCACTGTTTTATGTATAAATATATGTATGATGAAGTGCAAAATTATCATTATCTAACCATTAGACAAAACTAATATTTACCTACAATTTCTAGGTTGATATTATAATTAAAATATCAGTATTATTCTTATTATATTTTATGAGAAAAAGCATTTTACAGGGAAAATGTATACTGAAAAATTAAAATATAACCTCTCATTGTTTTTATTATTGTATTAACTATTTAAAAGTTTATTATTTTATTATTTTTATTATGGTATTTAGGTTTTATATTATATTAGACACTAAGATTATTTACAAAGTGAGGTATAAAATTGTCTTAATTCAATTGGCTTTGTTATTTCACTGAATAATCCTTAGCTTTCAACATCAAAATATTTAGAGCTTTTCACTTAATGAAAAAGAAAATGAACCAATGAGCAGACTATCGTCTTCAATCTCTACCATTAAGCTTCTGGGGAACTTCCAATAAGCACTTAATAGTCCCTATATCCTAATTTACTTGGAAATGTTGGGTCTCCATTACATTTGTAGCCTCTAGGTTTCTACAAATTTAGGCATTCTAAGGGTCAATAAATTCTGTACTTTGTAAATTGCATACTGTATCTTTTCTTGGAATTTGGCTCTGTGCAGTGACCTACTTAAGCCAAAACCTAACTTTGACTCAAGATTCTGTAGGTGCCCATCTGTGGGCAGTTTACTCATAGCCCCATTTCAGGACATTCTTCAAGAAATGTGTAGATTACATAGTTGATTCTGCTGCCTAAGTCATCTTTAGGAACTCAAGAAAGGCCTCATTATATAAACTAGTTTCTATACTGCTCAGAAAGTATGAGAGTTTTAGTGTACATAGTTTATAATTAATCAAACTTAAAAACTGCTTCTTTCCCAAGTAAGTTTCCAATCACTAAACTATACCAATAAATAAATTCCTTTCACAGACACCTCAATTCGTAAGGACAGATCCACTACTGAGGTTTCCCAACTCATTCAAATAATGGACATATGCAAGTCACTCAAATAATAAACATCAGTGACAGAAGGTTCAGTGTATGGATAATGTGATTCAGAAGATGGAACAACAAAAGTAGAGGAGAGTATTTATAACAGCCAAAATGTGACACAAAAACAATAATTCTGTTTAAATTTATATTTAACTAATTCAAATTTAAACAAAATTGGTTTTAAACATTAATCCTTGTCAAAATTTAAACACAGGAGATGAAGCTGAGAATGAGATAACTCAGCAGGTTCAAGAGCTTGCCATGCTAGCCTGTCAGCCAGAGTTCAACCCCTGGATGCCAAATAAAGGGGAAGGAGAGAAGCAACTCTTCAAGCTGTCCTTCAACATCCATGCCTGCCACTGCACATTTCCTCCCATTTTCATAAGTACATAATAATAATAATAATAATAATTATAATAAAAGATGATGATATTGATGAATAAAAATAAGGATGAGCACAGGAATGCTTTAATTTCACCCATAATATTCAAAGACTATTTTTTTAATTCTTTTTTTTTATTTTCTTTTTATTTTATTTTTATTCTTTTCTAATTAAAATTTCCACCTGCTCCCCGTTTCCCATTTCCCTCCCCTCCTCCCAAATATTGCCCCCTCCCCCCACTTCCCTCCTTCTATCCCCACTCCTCTTCTCCTCCCCCCACACCATTCCCCCTCCCTCTCGATACTGAAGAGCAGTCCAAATTCTCCGCCCTGCGGGAAGACGAAGGTCTTCTATCTACTTCCAGGAAGGTGAGCGTCTAAACAGGCTAAGCTCCCACAAAGCCGGTTCATGTATTAGGATCGAAACCTAGTGCCATTGTCCTTGGCTTCTCATCAGCCTTCATTGACCGCCATGCTCAGAGGGTCCGGAATCAACCCATGCTTATTCAGTCCCAGACCAGCTGGCCTTGGTGGGCTCCCAATAAATCAGTTCCACTGTCACAGTGGGTGGGTGCATCCCTCGTGGTCCTGATTTTTTGCTCATGTTCTCCCTCCTTCTGCTCCTCATTTGGACCTTAAGAGCTCAGACCGTTGCTCCAAATTGAGACTCTGTCTCTACCTCAATCCATCGCCAGATGAAGGTTCTAAGGTGATATGCAAGATATTCATCAGTATAGGATAGGGTCATTTCAGGTTCCCTCTCCTTAGTTGCCCAAGGTACAAGCTGGGGACATATTCCTGGACACCTGCGAACCCCTCAAGAGTCAAGTCTCTTGCCAACCCTAAGATGGCTCCCTTAGATAGGATATATACTTCGCTGCTCCCGTATCCTTCCTTCCTATATCCCAACCATCCCAATCCCCCGAGCTCCTCCCATCCTCCCCTTCTCATGTTTCTCATCCCATTTCCCCTTTGCCCCATGCCACCTCACCCGCAAGTTCCCAGTTTTTGCCCTGCAATCTTGTCTACTTCCCCTCTCCATGCGGATGACTATATGATTTTCTTTGGGTTCTGGTCAAAGACTATTGAAAGAATCTCTTAGTATTTGGACAAGAAATATAGACGTAATCTAACAAAAGAGAATTTTTATATATTGTAGATGAATACTCTTTCATGATTTCTACTTTAGTGCTTCTTAAATTTAAAATGCATATCAGTTATGAAAGAATCTTTATCAATTGTCGATTCAAAAACAAACTTGTCAGTGACTTTGATTTTGGTGGTCCCAGGGCACACTGTAAGAGGTGCTGCTGTACAGTATTTTCTTTTCTTCCTGACAATAGTTGATTCTTTCTCAAAATGTCTAAGTCAATGATTTGTGAAAATTTTAGTTTAATTAGTATTAATAGTAGGACTTTCAGGTTTTTCAAAGTGTCAAGTACACTCTCAGATTCTTATGTAGGGCTGGAAGATCTAGTTTCCAAATTTCATTGGTCATATATTCCAATAAAGATTATATATATATATATATATTATATATAGAGAGAGATGATAGATAGATGATAGATAGATAGATAGATAGATAGATAGATAGATAGATAGATAGATAGATAGATAGATAGATTTGGAGGGAAATGTTTGCATTTGACATTACATGTACGTCTAAAACATTAAAAATAAAATTTTAGATATTGAAAGAATCAGAAGAACATCATGTGTAGATGATGGGGGTAAAAAAAAATTCACTTCCTAGCAAAAGTGTAATTCTTAATGACCCTACTGGTTTGTGCTATATTATATTGATATCCATTAATAGATTTTATAATGCTTAAAAATGTTAAGTAATATCAAACATCTGTAGTTTATTTTACTTTGGGGGTACACAGAGTAGTAAAAAGTCTCCTACATGAAATTTTAATGTAAAAGCCCAAAGCATGAAAGGTTATTTCTCCTTAACTTAAGCATTCAATTTACAAATGTTAATAGGATGTATCCTATTTTTCTGAGTTATATATTCAGATTATATATAAGAAATTGAAGCAATGTTAAGTCTCAAATTTTTATTTTCTAAAAGCTTAGGACTAGACTAGCCAATTTCTCTTTTATTTTTCAATATAGCACGAAATGCATGAAGGCTCACCATTGGACACGCTTGGCCTGTGACTCACAGCACTGTCACTGAACTTTTTCCATTCACATGACAGCTCTGTAGCTCAGCTACACCTCTGCCACTGAAATGCTGAGTGGAGAGTTCTAAAGAGGATGGGAAAGGCCCAAACATACATTAAGATAACAGAAGCAGATTCTGATCCTATCTTGGCTACATATCAACACTGAGTGATGTTCAAGTAGGCACTGGTGCATTCTCATAGACACACATTTGTTTATTCCTGATAAGTTTCTGAGCCTGTAGAGATAGTCTCCAACATATGAAACTCAATCTAAAAATATCTACAAAATGGCTTGTATGTCCATTTATATGTACGCGTGTGTGTGTTGTGGATGTGTGTGGATGTGTGTGTGTGTGTGTGTGTGTGAGAGAGAGAGAGAGAGAGAGAGAGAGAGAGAGAGAGAGAGAGAATGGAGAATGGCAGTGAGATCAAATATTTATTAACTGCTGCTGAACTAAAGGGCATATATAAATTGTTTAATGTCTATTCTTAGTTTTTATGTTGACTAGATCTGAAATTAACTAAAATCCAAATGTCTGATCCCATCTGTGAGGATTTTTTTCTCAATTAAATCATTTGAAGTAGAAACATTCACTTCTATCTGGATTTTGGAGTTGGGAAGATAAAACTTTAATCCGGATATTATGAAGTGGAAAAATTCACCTTGGATGTAAAGCACACTTTATGTGACAGCCTATATATATAGGACATGAAAAAAGGAAGTTTTCTGGGTATTTTAGGTAGGAATATCTACTTTTAATCTGTAGCTCATCTTTTGTTGAAAGCATATATATGACATGGAAGAAGGAAGAAGGTAGAGAGCTAGCTTTTTGTTTCCTTGTTCTCACTCTCAATAACAAGTCCATTTCTTCACTGGCATTAGAGTCTACTTCTAAAGAATTCTGGCATATACTGAAGACCAACTGAGACATGCAGAATCATGGATGATATGGACTGAACTACTAGATACTCAGACCTTCACATGAGAGATAGTTATTACTAAACTAGCTGGATCATAGCTTAAAGACATGCTAATAAATCTCATGCACAGACGCATATATATATATATATATATATATATATCACATACATGTGAGAATTGATGATGGATGGATGGGTGGATGAATGGATGGATGGATGGACAGACAGACAGGTGGATGATAGATTTATTCTATAAATTCTGTTCCTCTAGAGATAATACATTAATAATTCTCTAGATTAAAAACTTGACAAGAAGAAATTTGAGAGAAAATTTCTTCATTTCACTCCATTCACACCTCCACAAAATGCCTTGGCATATTTAAGTTCCTGTGCTCTGCACTTTTTATTTCTTTATTGTATTTATTGACTGCTAGTGAACTATAGAAACATATAGATTATTGGCTAGTGTCCTCCAGTAGTAGATAGAATCATGAAGACATGCATCTGTGTCTTCACTGGCATTCTCTAAAAGACTTAGACAAATAATTGCCATTAAACATTAACTTTTTAATGATAACTTGCAGTATCCATGTGTTTTTATATGTAAATGTGCATGCATATGTGTGTGCAGGCACATGCAGAAGTCAGAAGAGGTTATAAAATTCCCTGGAGCTTGAGTGACCAGCGGATAAGAGTCATCTGATGGTGCTGGGACTTGAACCCCAGTTCTCTATTATAAGAGCAAGGGCTCTTCACAGCTGAGCCAACTCTCCAGATTCAGATTATCAATGTTGTCTTCCTCAAAAAAATTGTTATGAGGGCCTAATGCTGTAATTCTATGTTCACTTTTAAGCATTGTGTAGTATTATTACAAGTTCCTTATTACTGATTGGAACTATTTTAATACATTTTTAATTAACTTATGTTCATGGTATAACATCATAACAAGCATAGATACATATGAATTTTTTAATTTTATAGTTCTATTTCCAATAGAGTAAATATTAAAATTATCTCAATTCTCTCTGGGGGTGCCCTTTGGAAGTGCAAATCTTTGTGCAAACATTGAGCCGAAACTGTTACATGGTAGAGCTGAATTAATTCTATAAATATGCTTTAACATCCTTTTAAAAAGTAATATTATTAGAATAATTACATGTACAAAAGCTTACAGGGACTATAACAACATTCACAAGACCTGCATAAGTTCAAACCAGACAAAATCCCAGCACAGAGAAGAGGATGTGAACCCAAAGTCCTAACCAAGAAGCTACATGCATTTTGTATCTGCTAGGAAAGGGGAAGTCAGTTTACTCCAATGTAGTGACACTGGGTATATCAAGCCACTTCAGACCAGTCCCCAAGTCCAGTGTTCAAAACTGAATTTTGTCGTGCAAAAACAAATCCAACCACAGTTAATATAGTATAATACTGTTTTGTCATACTACAATGTGATTAAACCATGAGCTAGTTCTAGTCATTTGTGAATGTGTCTGCATGTATGGTGATCCTGTGTATATAAATGCACATATGTGTGATACTTGATTTTCATTATTTGCAGATTCTGAATCTTTAAATTTTGTTAGTTGATAAACTTTGTTTGCAACCCTCAAATAAATCTTTTAAGTACTATCACATTTGTTTATAAAAATACACTTTTACAAAGTTGTATAAAATTAACTGACAATGGTCACATTATTAGCTAAGATTGAATTAGGTTGCGATTCAGCCATTTGGTTTCAACTCTCATATTGTGAACTACTATCCATTTAAGAACTGTTTGTAGGCAAACTTTATGCATTCTTTGCTTTTTTTCTAAAAATTCTTTGTTGAAAATAGGTTCCAAACCTAGCATGCAGCCTAGTGTTCCTAGCGGCAAGACTGCCATGTAACTGAGGGAGAAAATACCTGTGTCTGAGAAGCTTCCCTCAGTAAGAGTTACAGTGCCACTGACTATGTTCGCAGTGTCTTCAAATACATACATGTTTTAAACAGCATTGCTTATTGAGTGGTGCAAATTTTGTGACTAGAAGCTTATAGGAAACTACTTTGCTATGGAAAGTGATACAGTTCTCACTAATTCAGAGTTTGGAATTACTTTATAGAAAATATCATGATCTCTCAACATGTGTAAACACAGGTCACAATACTGTGCCTCAGATACATAGACAACATTTTGACTAAAATACATTTGTTACAAAATAAAATTGTAACTAATACCTTCACATCTAGTACAAATGGCACGCTATTAGAGTTATTTATGTACTGTGTAATTTTGAAGAAAAGCATGAATCAGGATGAAGATGTGAATATCTGTGAAAATCACTTGTTTGTGAAAAGTTGGAAACCTGTTAGAAATACATACCATTGTATGATAACCATGTGAGCACTCACACAAACACCTATCCATTAGAGAAGAACTGCCTGAGATGAGAGGAGTGTTCTATATTCACTCATTTCCCTCCTCAAAATTTAGCTATAGATTCATAGCAACAGTGTGTAGGCCAACTGTGAGGGTAATAGTGGAGTATCACATTTAAGGGCCAATGTTAATGAGTCTGAGAGGTAATCTGCATGCCACCCAAGAAGAAAGGTAAACACCAACCCAGCTACAAACTCTTTGATCTACATTGGTGACCTGCCTGCAAGATACACTGACAGATTAGTGACATAAAGTTTGCAGGAGTAATCATTCAAGATCTGATTGGCGATAATGCCATTCCATTACGTGGAACACATATGAAACGCTGCTCGGATAATCAAGAACCTGAGTCTAGATATGCCATGTACCTAACACCAAATAGTACTATTTTCTATAGGAATGTAGTCATAATATGAACTGTAATGACATTCTGCTATACTCCTTGATCAGTTTCTTGCTCAGCCGTCATCAGAGAAGCTTCCTCCTGAAGTAGATGGGAACAAGTACAGAGAGTCACAGCCAGGCAATGTGCAGAGAGAGGTAGACCTTGGAACACTCAGTCCTAAGTGTGCTGTCCCCAACAAATCCGACCTCTCAGGGCACAGGGAACTCTCTGGAAGTGGAGGCAGAAAGAACGTAAGTCAGAGAGATACGGGCACCATGGAAATAAGGCTCACTAAATAAGCCAGATTGATGCACAAAACTCACACAGAGTGTGTCAGCATAAACAGGGTCTGGGGTCTTAGAGCTGAGAAGAGAAGCAGACAGGTTCCCCCATCCCTAACCCAGAAGCTATCATCAATTGATAACCATTTGCAAATGGAGATGTAGTTCTTCCCAAGATACTTTCAGGAAAGAAACAAACCACTCTTCAGGGTAAGCTCAGCAATAAATGGCCAACACAAAACCACTCTTACGAGTAGGTATGGCAATAGAAGGCTAACACAAAACAAACTAAAATAAAACACACCACTCTTTAGGGTAGGCTCAGCAATAGATGACCAACACAAAACAAACTAAACAACATATCTATCAACAACATTTCTTATCTCATAATGTCAGTTTAGGGCCTATTTAAATTTTTATCTTATTTTTATTTTGTATTTACATATTTTTATGTCTTTTTATGCTGCAGGTCTTTGAGGTATATATTATGGCATCCATTTTTGTGCTTTTATGGAATCCCCAAGGATGAGAATAAGTGAATATCTGCTCGTAATTTGTTTCTGTGTCTTTTTCTTGGTCTCCTTTTCTTCGACTTGGTTGTTTTGTCTTATTCTGATTTGTTCTATCTTATATTTCATTATGCGATATTAATTATATTATACTGCCTAAAAGCCTGTTGGTGTTCTGGATTGGAGGGATGGTAGGGAGAACCTGGCAGGCGTAAAGAAAGGGGAAACTATAATCAGGGTATGCAATGTGAGAAAAAAATTATATTTTCAATACAAGAAAAAAATAAACTCCATGGTTTGTCTGTGAGATTTTTTTGTTTTGTTATTTTTATATTATTTGGTTTTGTTCATTTGTTTTGACATTTTTTTTCTGTTTTTGTTTTGTTGGAGAGACAGAACATGAAGTTGTTTGGGGAAGGCGGAGGGTATCATTTGGGAGGAGTTAGGCAAGGGGAAGAAAGTGATCAAAATATATTGTATGTAAAATATGATCCAATAAAAATAAATATTAATATTTTGTGAACAATCAAGAGAACATTTAAAACTCAAGATGGAAACAGAGCAAAGAAAACATATTTAAACAAAGGAGAAAAAATTAGCAAAAGAAAGCCTAAAAATTGCAAACTGGAAAACTACAAAATAATTCAAGTGACATTCATAGTAACAAAACATTATGTGTATTTTCCTGTTAAGATGCTTGCAGGTCAGTATGTTTTCCTTTACCTATTAAAATTCTGCTGTGCCCTACTCATAGGGAAAGATTGTAGCACAGAAAAGTATGATTAAAGATGAGTTACAAAATATTTACTAGCTCCACGCCAGTCGGCATAAACAGAGCCCACTGACTGACGGGATGAAGGGGAGTAAGACAGAGTCCCCTAAGTGTGGTAGTAAGTAAAAGCACACTGCAAGAATCAATAGTCATGACCTATTATAAAACAGATAGAACGCCTCACATAACAATAGGCAAAACTGGTAACATAAATCAAAGACCTGGTGCACATAGGCAAAAATATAACAGAGATAAAATCCAGAGTTCAATCAGACCATGAAGGTAAGAAATGACTAGTAATGAAGACAGTTTTTAGTTCAATTAACAATGTGTCATGCACATATAAAAATTTTAAAGTATGCTAATAACACATATGCTTATAAATTTCATACAGACGATGTGATTTGTCACAATTCAGTAACGGAAGTTTTAAAGTAATATTTGCTGGCAAAAAATATCGCATTTGCTCTTGGAAATGTATTAATATTTATAAATAACCTGAGGGAAATAAAAAGTAATTAAAGTTAAAATTAAAAAAAAGCATAATGTACAATAAATATAAATGAAAATCTTACTTGCAAAATCCTATAGGACATTGTCATAGATTTATTTGAAACAAATTATGCAGAGATATAGCAAAATATACATACATATAAATATGTATAAACTATATACATAGCCCTATTCTAAGAGGAAAATAAAAAGGCTGAATATAATTTAGCTATCTTTTAAAAATGCATTAATGTAAGAAAAGGGGAACTTTTAAGATATGTTCATATTTCTTTTTCATGTTGAAAGCTTCAGTATAGAAGCTTCCCTACATCCTTTTCAACTTGTCTGTCAGTCTTTTTCTTCCTGTCCCAGGCCTTCTGTAATATCACTGTCCACAACTCAAGAACAGTGCAGATCCTGTGTTCAGAATCAATGATCTCCGACAGGCAAACCAGCCAGGTGAAAGCTTCATTTGTCATCCAGCCACACCTGTATTCACACATAAACACATTCAGTTTAGTAGAAAGGATAAGTGTATGGAGAACTGCCTTACTCAGGATGACTGGACTATTCCACTATTTGTCTTGCATATAGTCAAATAGTAGTGTAGAATTTGCAAATTCTAATTAAATACCAACCTTAGAGTTTAGGAGCTATATCAAGTTGACTGGACAGAGACACATTAAACACCTTTAATCTATGGACAGGTAAGGATTGATCTCATAGAAACAAAAAATATTCTAAAATTATACAACCAAAGAGGATATATTATAGATCATATAGGCTTCTTCTGCAATTATTAATTAATTGATCACACACATAACTAGAAGATAAGAAATTTATTCTCTTCCATATATTTCTCAAAGTTATATAATGAATTAGACATGATCATGAAATATATTAAATAAGATGTAATTGGAGGAATCCATGTACCATAAACACCATTTTTCTGAAATTTGTTTGGTTTAAAAAAACAATGAATTCAAAGTTTTACAATTGTCATATAATATTGTGTGTGATAATCCTTATAATTAAAAACATAAAATAAAACACAACATGCAAATGACTTCTTATAAACATAGAATATATAGAAAATTTAATGGAAAAAACAACAGTGAAATCAGTATCAAAATACATTAAACAAATGACAAAGAAAAACCATCTGAGCTATTCAATGTTTTAGCATAAAAATGTTATATATGACTATAACACATTCTAACTAAGGAGCTATAACACATTCTAACTAAGGAGGAATAATACTCAAATTGTAAGAAGATTTTCCATAGCTATATTAATCCAATTAAAACATAGAAAGGTATAATAAGAGAATCTTTCAATGGGTATCATGGGTATAATATTTCAGTGAGTATAATGGGTAACATTCCTGGACTGGAATTAAGGATAAACTTTGTTTTTCATCCTGTTATTGCAAATGGATTATACCAAACTATGGAATTGAGAATAAAAATTAAAAAGATTTGAATATGGCTCAGACTGTATATGAGCCTCATCTACAAAAAATTATATAACTAAACAGAGAATGAGGGCTTCCTGTAACACCTAACTTGGTAGGTAAATGAAGGCAGATCAAAAATTTAACTATATGCAGAGTTCTGATCCTCTGACAATTTACATTCAAAAAAGGGAGAAAATAAAAGGGAAAAAGGAAGAGAAAAATACAGAGACTGAAGAGGAGAAAGCCATCATTTCCTGAAAAAATAAGTTTATTTCACGGATCACTTTTATCATCACAAAATATTCTTGATTTCTGACTTCTGCTTGGTTCCTTTCCTTCTCAGTGTTGTGAAGTCCACTTACCACCACAGCCTTCCTGATGATCGTAACATCTGTTTCATATTATTTGAGCTGTGGCCTCCCTGAAGGCACAGATCACAGGCACCAAATAACTCCATAATGAAATGTGCTCTTTGACCATTGACACCAGGTTTTCGCCAGGATGAGCTCTGTGTGGGGTGTCTAGCCTCATCAGATTTTATGGAGAATGGTAAATTCTCCTATTGAGAAGTGGGCATCATGAATCAACAGTTAACTCTATCCTTGTTAATGTAACCTAAATCATAAGATTAAAGACTTGTTATTTCATATTGAGCTCTCCAATAGATTAAGGATAATGAGTGACACTTGATGTAATATATTTTTATTAAAAAGGAGCTAACAACCATTCTTTGCAATTTCCCTTTATTTACTCCTATGCGTAGCATTACAAGCTATAAATTGGTTTTAATAGACAAAAGCCATATCCATAAACAGAATAAAATAAAATTCATTCAAATCATCAAAATGTTGTTAAATCAGTACCTTTCATGTTTTGCAAAGAACAAGAGCTGCCTAGGAATTCTGCTAAAATGCAGATATTGATTCAGTTATTCTGGAGGAGTATTTGTGATTGCACTTTTATCCATTTCTAGAATGGTACCTCTGCTTGCCTATGTATGCATCTCGCTTTGATTTGCAATGATATAAGCACATTTCAAGGCCTCTTACATCATGTCATCACTGTCTGTAGAAAATCATGCAAGTGAATACGACTGTGCCCACATAGCAACATGAGGTAGTGTCAAAGCTTTACTGATAATATCTACACCAAGTAGGGTATGCACAAGATTCCATCCACATTGATATAGGCATATGAGTAATAGTCCATAGACCTGTCAGTCCCATACATTAGGTAAAACATTTTATGAGTTAGTTTATTTACTGCTCAAAATTCTCAGTGAGTCTTGTGTTATTATTATTGCTGTCATTGATTCTTTACATAGATGAGGAACCTGGAGCGTGGAGAAACTAGATAAATGTATCAATGTTATACAACTAACTGACGGTAGGACTGGGCTCTCATCTACTTTGGAATGGTTCTAGACAATGAGACAATTAGATAAACTGTGATGTCTTTGAGCATCATTCCATACCCTTCCCTAAGTTTGTTTTCAGATGAAAAGCACCAATAACAATCAGAAATAAAATGAATGAAGATTCTTGGACCTCACTGCGAACCCACTGAGATACATAACCTGGACTTTAATTGCATATCTGTGCTATAACAATCCTCAGGATAGTTTAGAACGGTGTTCCAAAAGAAAACCATTTGTAATAGAATGAGATTAAATATTAGTAACTTTATTTTCCTCAAGCAAGTTGTAATCATAAATACACATTTAGACAAAACAAAAACAATGCCTCCATGGACTAATACTTAAAATTAAAGCTACCTCAAAGAACTCTGCCTGCTCATTTAGGCTCCTGGTTCAACTTTTACAGGCTAATTTCACAATCTTAATCACATTGCCTTGAGTATCTCCTTGCGACACTTTGAAATCCTCTACTTTCTTAAGAGTGGAAAATTTCCAAGGTCTCATTTTGGAGAATACACTGACCATGGTATTAACTGCTGGTTGCAATGTATCCCTTATCAAAAAGCCATGAAGTGCCTGAGATTTTACACGAGGTGCAAGCTAAAAGTTGTTCTCTTAGACTTAAAAACTGCAATTTCTTTTTAGCATTGTATTATTTATTGACTGATTAATACATATTTTTCCTGCGTGTCAGTATGTGTACAGGTGGCATGGTATGAGTGTGGAGGTCAGAGGACAACTATCTCTGCTTCCACCGTATGATACTGAAGAAAAATCACAGGTTCTCCATCTTTGTTGCAAACATCTTTAACCTGCTGACTACTCACAAGTCCCTGTCATACTTTATACATGCTGTCCCAATCAGGAAATGTCAGGAACAAAGGACTTTAGTATTTACAACACTATGGTAAGCAAAGCATCAGCTGGTTCTTACACCGGTTCCCAATTCCTGCATTGTAGTGAGAGACCTGCATCAAAGAGGACCAGCTGATACCGGAAAAGAACAGTGAATGGCCTCCCCGGAGAGGACATCAATGGATTCAGGACCCTTTCTGATGTACAGTGCATATGCCTGCTGTTTACTCTGGAAAATGCCCTATCTTCCTTTCAAACCTAAGAAACATAAATCTTTGCTTTCAATAGGAGAAAAAAAATGTGCATATTGTAATGTGTGCATTTCTTAAAGTTAGACAAATGACTACCAGTGCTCCAGATTGTAATACGTACAGAAATCTAAGAACAGAACTGAGAATGTCCCTTCCCCCCAAAACAAGAGTTTATGTGTGCCTAAGCATGCCAGTTGGAGCAGGCAATCATTACCCTGGTGTATTCATAATACAGTTGCTATCTCTAATTTGTAAAGATAACATACACTGCCCAGTTTAAAAGTATTAATAATTAGAAATAATTTTACTAATACATTTATTAGGAAACTTTCTAGATTGTTTGAAATAAATTCTGTTTTATGTAACTTAAGCATGTGACTTATATGACATTAAATATTAAATTACAGGTCAAGAATACAAAAATTTACAATTTTCCACTAAAATTTCAGAATTCTATTTTTTCACACTGATTAGTATTTCTTAGAAATCAGGAGTAGTGATCTACTTCTCTAGAGAGGAGTCAGTGTTAAGTTAGACTGATGCAGTAAGTCATCTAGAAAAACAGTTGTTATTTACAATACTATTATCTGACATAATAAAAAAAAATAAATCCTGATTGCCACTAAAGATTTAATCCTCTGACTTAAGAGTTCACAACTTCTCCCAAAGAAGGAGACAGGAAGAGAAAAGAAGCTGGCTGGGTTGCTTTGTCTGTGTTCTGACAAATGAAGCTTGCCTGGAGAACAGAGGGTGCAGATAGCCATTACTTAATCACAAAAGTCTGGAGATCTGTACAGAGGTGGAGACAGGAAGTGATAAGGTGGGATACAGAGAGGATCTCAGGCGCCCTTTCGGGCTGAGGAACCAGACAGGAAAGAAGCAACTAGTAACTGCTTTTGGTTCTTTGATTTTACAGGTTTTTACCCCATATCTGACTCCGGGTTTCTATTGATAATATTACACTTAGGATTACGCTTCAGAAGCCCGAGTAAATAAAGTGATCTTGTTTGCATATTTCCTCTTCATTAATAATCTCTCTTTATCCAGAACTGCAATCTATGAATAAATGCTTGGTCTGTGTTTTTGGTTTTTACATCAATAAGTAGCTGTTGTTCTGCTCTACATTTTGCTGTGCTAGCTAACACACTATCAAGGGTCCTTGTC
This sequence comes from Chionomys nivalis, assembly GCF_950005125.1. Classification (NCBI taxonomy): domain Eukaryota; kingdom Metazoa; phylum Chordata; class Mammalia; order Rodentia; family Cricetidae; genus Chionomys; species Chionomys nivalis. The sequence goes on along the minus strand of NC_080088.1, from coordinate 54,287,258 downwards.
GGGAAGACATAGGTTTACTAGCATTAGGGCAATTGCATTATTCTACTGTTTTTTTTTTATTATTTTATTTTATTTATTTATTTATTTATTTGGATTTTCGAGACAGGGTTTCTCTGTAACTTTTGGTTCCTGTCCAGGCTCTTGTAGACCAGGCTGGCCTCGAACTCACAGAGATCTGCCTGCCTCTGCCTCCCGAGTGCTGGGATTAAAGGCGTGCGCCACCACCGCCCGGCTATTCTACTGTTCTTTAAATACATTTATAAACAAAACGAAGTAAGGCAGGATGATGAAAGATGATGAAATAAAAGGAACACAAGACAGTGGGAGACAGGGAAAAGGAAAGAAAGTTACTATTAAATGAATGAGGAACACTGGGAAATAATTGAGTACCTAATCATTAAGATAAACATTACAGAATAAAATAAAATACAAAATAATAAAGAAAAAGGAGCCATGAGTTTGCAAGAGAGAAGGGTGGGTACATAACAGGGTACAGAGGGGGGTGCATGAGAGGGTACAGCACGAGTACAGAAGAGGTTATAGAGGGGTACATGAGAAGGTACAGAGAGATACATGACAGGTTACAGCAGGAGTACATAAGAAGGTACAGAGGGGTACATGAGAGGGTACAGAGGGGTACATGAGAGGGTACAGAGGGGTACATGAGAGGGTACAGAGGGGTACATGAGAGGGTACAGAGGGGTACATGAGAGGGTACAGAGGGGTACATGAGAGGGTACAGAGGGGTACATGAGAGGGTACAGCAGGAGTACATAAGAAGGTACAGAGGGGTACATAACAGGGTACAGAGGAGTACATAACAGGGTACAGAGGGGTACATAACAGAGTACAGAGGGGTACATGAGAGGGTACAGAGGGGTACATGAGAGGGTACAGAGAGGTACATGAGAGGGTATAGAGAGGTTCATGAGAGGATCTCAAAGAAGGGAAGAAAAGTCAGAAATGATGTGATTATATTATACTCTCAAAAAAAATTAAGTGCTTTTCTTTTTGCTAAAGCAGACTACTTATTTTTTAAAAAAAAAAAAAACTTTTTTCTTTAGATTTTGGTAAACCTGCAGTATAGAAACAGTGGTTAAAAGTTCAATGACTAAACTAATACCAAAATCTTACCGATAGACTCTCAAAATGTTGAGGGACTTTGTTCATCTGCACCCTAACACTGCTTACTACTGCGGTCTCATCTTGATGCCCTTTTGCTTTCTCTTATGGCTGGGTTTCAAAGGCATTATTGGCCTCTGGCAGATACGTCCACAGAAGCAGGCAGAGAAAATATGAATTTTTGTGGCATTGGAGTTGACTTGGTGGGTAACGAGAACAATGCCCAGGCTTGAGGAGCTGAATTCATCTTCCCTTCATCCCAAAGAACAGGAAACTAAATGTGACTGCATGAACATGTTAACACCCAGAGGCAGAGATGGCGGTACTCTTGTGATTTGCTGGTAGCCAGACTAGCTCATCCTGTGAATGTCAGGTTCAATAATATATTCTGTTCCAGGAATATAAGGCCCAGAGTGATAGGTAAGGTCATGGGATATCCTACACACATATAGGTGCACATACATACATATGTAATATATTTAGATATAAAATAAAAATTATAAATCAAGATTATAAAAGTAATGGTAAATTTTAATACAAATTGATTTTTTAATTTATTAGTTTTTTTTTAAAAAAAATACCAATCCAAATTCCCACTCTCTCCTCTCCTCCTATTCCTCCCACACACACCCTCCCACCACATCCCCATCTAATCCTAAGAGAGGGTAAGGCACACTGCCTTGTGGAAGGTCCAAGACCCTCCCTACTATATCTAGGCTGAGCAAAATATACATCCAAAGAGAATAGGACCACAAAAAGCCAGTACATGCAGTAGACATAAATCCCAGTACCACTGCCAGTGGCCCCTAAGTCTGCCCCAGCCATGCAACTGTCAACCACATTCAGAAGGACTAGTTTGGTCCTGTGCTAGTTCCTTCTTGTGGAACCTTCTCTAAAATTGATCAAATACTCAGTAACAAAGAAAACCTCTACAGATACAAATTTATTTTTAAATATAAATATAAATTAAGAAAACTCTCTGTAAATTTTATAACCCTCTATTAATGTATGTGAATAAAACTCTTCCTGTTGTTTTTTTAAACACCAAGAAGGTAGAAGGTGTGTAGTCACAAACCCTACCTCATATAGGGGGTAATCATAAACACATTACTTAATGTAAAGTACAATACTAATTTCCAGTAAAAGTTGAGCTGGATGGTCTTGGTACACGTCTTTAATCCCCAGAACTTGGGAGGCAGAGGCAGGCAGATCTCTGGGAGTTCGAGGTCAGCCTGGTCTACGAGAGCTAGTTTCAAGACATGCTTCAAAGCTACAGAGAAACCCTGTCTTTAAAAAAAATCCAGTAGAAGTCAACCTATGATTGCTGCTTGAGGGACCACATGAATAATACTCAAAAACTAAGTGCTGGGAGTATATTTCCACCATTTTAGCTGTATAACAAAACATTCAAATGTTTCTTAAAAATTACAACAAGTTAAATGGCTCTAATTTTGCTATTTCTGTGAGAATATCTGGGCACTTGTGCAGGTTTTCTTAGAGTCATACACATGGGTGAAGTAATGTGTAGATAAACAGAGGTGAAACCTAGGTCTTGTTTCTAATGGGTGCTGCTGGACATCAGATAAATTTTTTTGAATATTTTATCAGTTACAACTCTTCTGTGCCCCATATGGATTATGTTGGACAGATATTGTTCATATGATGTGATATATATGTATGTATATATACATATATATTTGTGTGCATATATATACATACATGTATACACACACACACACACACACACATATATATATATATATATATATTCCAAGTTAGAATTGTGGAAACTGCAAAACCTATTGAGGCTAAGGTAGAGATGGTATACCTCATCGCTTTTGCAAGTTCAGTTCATGAGGCTGGATTCCAGAGGTGGGGAAGTTGATTCCACATTTGGGCTGGAGACACAACTAAAGGCACATAGGACTAAGAATGTCCGTCTACATAGAATAAGTCCAGCCTTATTGGAAGACTACTCCCTGGCTCTCAGCATTCCTTAGCTGTCAGTGATTCTATATCTATGGGAAAGGTCTTATGAGCTTTCCCCCTTCTATATCAGCATGTCTATTGGCCTCTTCCTTTCTGGGTTTATTTGGGGGGCGGGTGAGTCATGCTAATATTTTGATAAATGTAATAGTATTCAGCATCCTTAAATATAAAATATAAGAAGAAATTAATAGGTTTATATTCGATTTTTAAATTTCTCCAGTAAAAAATATTTACCTAAAAAAATATTTTATATACACTAATAAAATACAATATTTTCAGAAGTTAGAAAATATAAAACGTTACTAGTCCTTCTCAAGTCCATGAAGGGAATAAGAAAATGAGTTCTCAGAGCCTTCTATATCACAACTGGAAAAGCTTACTTTGTCTCATTCTTGCTTATTGTTTTTGAACCAGACTTGCTTTTAGAGAAAGTGCCTGTGCATTCAAGGGAAAGTTCTACTCTAATTCAGCATCCTTTTTACAAATCACATTGACTCAACCAAAAACACTTGCTCCACTTTATCCAGGAGGCTTGTTTTTTTTTTTTTTTTTTTTTTTTCTCCTTGTCCGGGACTTCATTTGGCTTCCCTTCGGAGAGGAAGCTACATAGATAGACCTCTGTGATATGAGTTTTGAAATAGCACTCTAATTTTGTATTACCTTCTTTTCTCTTTAAAAAAAAACATAAGTTTATTTACTATTATTTTGTGAATATGGGCACTTTACTTGCATGTAAGTATGTGCACCACCTGTGTGCACTGCTCCCAGAGGTCAGAAGATGTTGGATCCTCTGGAACAGGAGCTACAAAGTTCTAAGTGGTCATGTGTATGGTAGGAACTAAACCCAGGTCTTTTGCGAGAGTAATAAGTACTCCTAACTGTTGATCCATCACTCCAGCCTTCAACTCTCTATTATCTTCTATTAACACCCCCAAAATTTACTTTTTGCATGTTTGTTTTTAGTTTATTTGAGACAAGCTCTTGTTATACCATCTAAGGCCTGCGGTTTTCTGGGTAGAGATCCACCTGCTTCTGTGTACTGAGTATATAGATTAAAGGCATGAATTACCACACCTGGCCAGATTCAAGCTTAGAACCAGAGAATTTTAAGACAAGCAGCCTTGCTTTGTGCCATCATGAGGTGCACATGCTATTTTGGAAGTTACATCTTTTAAAACTTATTAGCACTTCCACTAAACACATTAGCCAAATGATCACCTTTCTCTTCCTTTCTACAAGATTAATATAATTAAATATATCCACATTTTGTCTGAGGATAAAGGAGATCTGCCTGTCTTTTCCACAAGTGCTGGGATTGAAGGCATATGCCTCTACATGCAGCCTATAATTTTTAATATAATTTTTCTACTCCAAAATAAAAAAAATATGTTCTTACTTGGGTAAGGAAAAGAAAACTTTGCAAGCCCTGTTCAGAATGATTGTCTATTTCCCACCGAGTCAATGAACAGACATGGTTTAAACAGACATTTATTTCCCCAAGAGCCATCTTCCAAATAGCTCTCCTTAATAGCGTATACTTGTTAACTAGTTTCAATGGGCTTTTTGATGATAGAAAAGAGAAAAGATACAGAACATAGCACTCTGCCAAGCAAAGAATCGGGGAGCTGAGATGTCAGAGCCTTCGATGCAATTAATGGGCAGTGACAAAATAAAGAAAATATTCCAGGTAATAATTTTTCAAGTGTTTCAAAATATTATCTGGTGGCATGGCAATAGGCTAAAATGCAACTCAGAAAGCTTGTCAGCTATGTAGCAGGCTGGCCCATTCCTTTATGTGATGGAGTTATGTTAAAGACAGAGAACTAAGCCACATATTGGGGACATTTTCTTCCATCTGTACTTTTAACTGTATCAAATAGAGATGGAGTATTGTATTCAAAATTTGTCTGTGTATCCTTAGAATACTACAGCTTCCAATTTTAATTCAGAGTTGTACTGCCAACCCTACCCAAAACAGAAATGTATCAAAGTGACCATTGTCAACACAGTGCCTCTAGAGCAGGGACTTCTTCCGTTTCGACCATTTTGAGACTTTCATAATGGAGAAAGTTTTGTATGATGCAAGGTATACATGCATAAAAGATAGATATACTGATCTGTCTTCTAATGATAATATTTACTAGTGATAAACAATAAAGAAATATGTTTTATTTTAAAATTATTTGATACTACCTACAGTTTTACTATTCATTAAAACGCAATGCAAATTTGCATTCTAAAACAGTTCTGTTTCATTTTACACAACAAATTAACTTTGGTTGGATGCTCAGTACTGTGTAACTTAGAACATTACCAGTTGTTTTCATCTTAGATTTATTTTATAATAATCTATTATGAAACTGACCCTTTACACAATTACACAGTTCTAAATGGTAGAAGCTTATTTAGAGCAATTTCAAAACTGTTTGAGCAAATTCACTCCTAATTCCTAATAAAATTCATTTAACTATTTTTTATGAATTACAAGTCAGAAACTCAAACAGCTATTTTAAAAAGTATTTTATTAATTATTTGAGAATTTCTTAGAATATATTTTTATTATAATAACCGTCTCACACTGAACACATTTCAAATCCAGATCCAGCCTTCTCACCCTCCTATCCACCATCATCTAGTTATCTTCCTTCCTTCGTTATTTCCTTTATTCCTTTCCTTCCTCATTTCTCTTTTCTTTCTTTCTTCCTTCTTTTCTTCCTTTCTTTTTTCTCCCTTTCTTTCTTTTTCCTTTCCTTCCTTTCTTTTTTCTTTCATTCATTATTCCTTTCTTTCATCTCCCTTCCTTTCTTATTTTCTTTCTTTCAAATTAGACTTGATAGGGTAAAAGGTTATAACCTATCAAGTCTAGTTTTTGTCAGCCGACTGATCTTGGTCAGGGATCATACTCTGAAGTGTAATCAACATACCAGAGATTTGAGTCTCTCTTTCTGTGAGTTCACCCTCGCTAACTAGCATTAATAAATCTGGTTGGTGCTATGTATAATATCTGAATAAAAAAGTAATAATCTTACATAGCTTTGAACTCTGTGAGCCACAACAATGACTGGCCTTTTAAAATATGGTCATGATGAATATAGTAGCATAAATGCTATAGGTGTAACCAAGCACTTTACATTAGATTTAATTCCAAGAGACGGACCCCTTGCCTGACACTGTTAAAGGCAACCTAGAGGAGAACTTTGTACTATTCTGCTCAATTTTAGTAGCGTTAAATCAGTCGACTCCTAGTCAGTGATTGTCATCCCCATAGATAGGTGTAATGCCTAACCCTTGTCATAAAATATACTTCTTGCAGAAGCCAGAAATTAACACAAAACTCTCAATTAATCACCATGCAGAGATGAAGCAACTGTAGAGTGCTCAACTCTAAATGGGAAGCACATGTCACACTCCTCCAAGCCAACGCTCAGGTATCTTCTCAGAGAGGGGGTGAGAAGATTGTAAGAGAGAGGGATGATGACAAAAGGGAAATGCTTTACGGGCACAAGTAACACAATATAAAGAAATATATACTGATTTGATACTTGTTGAAAATGATGTCTAGAGGAAAATAAAAGGTTTTTTTCTTTTGTTATTTGTTGCTACAATATCAAAAAATATTGTATGACTAGGAACAACACTAATTCATAATACAATATAGTTTAAAATCTGACGTCTTTTGGACCCTTGTCTTGGAGGTAATGTGGAATGATAATATACAAAAGGCAAAGTATACATCCTGTATTTTCAGAAAGAGCCACTATTAATTCTTCACACATTGATTTTGAATTAATTTTTTAAATTTGTAATCAGAATGATTTTGCTGTAGCCCAAATTTTTGTGACTTTTACATTTAGTTACGTGACCCCCACATAGGTTCTCAACCCAGAACTACTCTTTAGAGAATTCAGAAATTAAAAATAGTAAAGGATATCATTAGTCTATGCTTTAAATTTAAAGAGGCTGAAACATTTGAGTTTTCCTTTGCATGTCAGTTTGAAGTATGGGTTGTGTAGTTTGTTGCTTTCAAGTCCAAATCCTAGGAAGAAGACACTCTTCAAGATCAGATTATATTTGAAGAATCTTTTGATGTCTTTTGGTTTGAAATAATTCTGAATTTAATATAAAAAAGATTCCACTATATTAGTGAAATTCTTGGCTCCATGTTCTTTTGCCAAAAAGAGAACAGGCAAATTCCCATAGGGATAAATTAGTCAAGAATCAAAAAGTCATAAACATATTTTTTCCTTACTCATTTGGATATACTCTAGATGATAAAACTCATTTTAGGTTATAATAGAAGTCATAAGAGTTCTCACTGCTCTCATATAAGAAACAATTGCAATTTCCTATTGCAATCAGAGAAATTGCTAGAATTACCTGACCCCTAAATGTAAAAATGTATCCATAACTATTTATTAAGATGCTTTGATATAATTGGTGCTCCTAACTGCTGGAGATAAGGCAAGCATTTGATTAATTAATTAATTTGATTAATTAAGGTGTGACAGATCATAAGCTGTAAATATTTGTGGGGGGGGAGCAGTGTGACCAAGTTGAGAAAAAATAAGGTGAAGATGATTTGGCAATGAGAATCATTGTTTAAGAATTGATGGAGGCACAAATTTGAGGGCATTTGACATGAGAAATAAGAATCAAAATAAACCAACAATAAAAAAAATGAAGCAAGCAATTGACACATGGCTAGAACAATGGCAGAAATGGATAGATTTGTGAAAGAGAGGGTGTACAAAGGAGGTCACATGTTCACCAGAGGAAAGTCACCTTGGGTTGGAACTTGTTAGGATAAAAAGTAGTGTTTTAAGGGAATTTTAACTAATGACTGACACAAATCATTTATAGTTTTAAAGTATTCTTTTTGTATGAATGAGTTAGGAACTAAGGTATAAGCACAAATAAGAAAAAACTAATTTTGGTATCTCTGAGGTGTTCAAGTTCTTGTTCACTGTTAGATTTTGTATTTCCATCTGGAGTAAACACTTCGAATTGCTAATCATACAATCTGAACTAATTCAAATGTAAGCTATATCTGGAGAGGCAAACAGACATGAGTTAAATATTATAGGCACTAAAATGACCATTCTCAAAAATACTCTGAAAAAAATTAAAGGAGCAGTTAGAAAAGCATGTTAAGGCATGTCAAAATGGGAGCAAGAAGGCACTCAAGACTCTGTCTGTGCTGGCTGTGACTCAAGGAAAAGGAATGGCCGCAGTAAACTGGTGACGTTTATCCTAAATGAGACAAACATTGAAGCATGTTTAAGTGTGTGGGCGAGGGGTTGAAACGACTCAAACCTAAAAAGATTTTCTCTTTTTTCCTTAATTAACAAGCAAAAATAATATATTTAAGAAACATAGCACTTTGTTTTCAAGTAAATTGTGCTAATAACTATATTACTTTTTATGTATTATTGCAGCTGAGAACATATAAAATCTATTCTTAACTATGTTTGAGTTTATAGAACCTTGTAAACACTATAGCTAACATGCTGTACAATAGATTGCTTGAGTTTATCCCTTGTATAAATTCATTAAATAATGTGAATTTTAATGTGTTCTTTCATTCTAACTCAGTTGTTGGGTAGATTGGAGGGAAAGTAGAATGAAATCATAGGGATAGCTTAGGAGATACAATAAAAGATAATAGGTAACTGCAAATATTGAGAAATATCAGTAGAGACAAACAAAGTGCATCGTTGTTAAAATGATGAAAGTAGGTAGTCTTAGATTAATAGTAAATGACAAGATTGCAGAAAGGGATAGTCTAGTAAAGCAGGCTAACTATTATTTTGTTTACCTTAGGAAGTTAAAAGACAACCAGGCTGAAAATGGAACCTGGATCTAGTAATAAATCACAGATTCCAGACGACAACAAAATATCCAATTGCTACATCAAGTGACTAGTTGGATACAAAATATATCATAGCTAGATACTAGGATATAGAAATATATTTGGACATCATCATGTTAACTAGACTGTTTAAAGGTATTGAAATTTCATAATGAGGGGTGATTCTTTTCTAAACTGAAGAAACTCCAATAGTTAATGACAAAGTCGACAAGGCAGGACATGCAAAGTACGACCAAAAAGCCTGGCCTAGAGCTGCTCTTTTGAGAATGTCAAATTATCATCATGCACTCTGAAGGGCCTGGAAGTTTCTCTATGTGTAAACGAGTGAGCTAGTCTGTTACTGTTTTATGAAAGTTGGCAGAAGACGTATGACTCATAGTTAAGAGGCAGAAGACTTTTTATTCACACCAAGAAATGGTAGCTAGAGGTCACCGTGATGATTGATTGTCTGTTCTTCCAACCCCCCTAAAGTGGTAACAAGTGTTTATGAGGGATGCTTTCCCCAGGGGAGAGTTGAATTACAGAACGGTGACCTTGGAACATGCACCAATTTTACAGTAAGACATAAACAGATATGCTGGTTAACTGCCTACAGTGTCGAGGTGCCACTCAGCTACAACGTGGTCACAGCCTTGCATTCTTCACATAACACAGAAGAACACAGGAATGCTCTGGACTACTGGAAGATCATGTCTCCCATCCATTCATACTGAAATGTTATAAATTGTGGCCAGAACACAAGCAAAAAGAAGCAAAACAAATCCTTACAGGGATTTTTAAAAAAAAGTGGATAGCAGCATTAATCCGATGAAGATCTCTTTCACAGGTGGGAGGTCATATGAAAATGTGGTGAGTTAAAAGAGAACGCCTGGTACAGGAATGGGGATTATAAGCATTTGAAAGTTGTTTATGAAGTTTCATTATAAAGTGATAAAAACAAGATGACAGGTTAAGGTGGGCTATTGGAATGAAGGAAGTTAGTTGTAGGCAGAACAAATTTAAATACTATAGGAAACAACCAATGGTATATTCTTCCCAGCATCAGTTCATTTAAGATGAAGTGAGACTGTCATTAAATATTCTCTGGACATGGTTAGGGTCTGAATTTTATTTTATGAAAACATGTGAAAATTCTAGCATCAGGTCAGTAAGAAAGAGGGTTTATTAGAAACTGGTTCTCTGCAGATGATGAAACTAAGCTGGGACTGTTAGTGGTGACCATTCCCAAAAACAACTACTTCTTTATCCAAAGAAAAACTGGATATGGAGACAGGCACACACATTGGGGGCAGTGTTTAGACACAGAAAGTCAAGAACATGTCAGCATACTAGAAACGAGGAAGAGATGTGAAACACATACCCCCTCATAGATGAAAAGGGGAATGAATTCCCTGGTATCTTGAGCCCAGATTTCTAGCTTCTGCAAGTGTGGGAGAGTAGTCTCTCAAACCGAATTTTATCAGTTTTTGATACTTTGGTACACAGCCCATAGAGTCTGACACCATTTTGAGAAGGGTCAAATCCTAGTAAGAAGAAACACAGCAGGGATTTCAACCTCTGAGCAGTCTTTATTTCCCAGAAATTAAGCAGAACTGTCATAGCGTGTGTCTTTCCATGAGTGTATGATTCTTAGAAAAGCCTCAAGTGAGAGTGAGGGAAGTAGGGACAAAAGCGCATGTGAAAATGTTCTGCTCTCAAAATAGGAAGTCAATGCAAACCCGCAGGACTAATGGACAACTAATCACAACAGTTTGAGTTGGTTAAAATACTATTTCAAAGAGAGGTAGAAATAAGCAAATATACAGACAGACACACACACTAGAAAAATAAAAACCAAAATAGACAAAAGAACAATAATCCAAAAACAAAACAAAAACTAAAACAAAGCAAAATAAAAAGTCCACAAAAGTCCAGTTGAGCTCATCCTGTGCAAATCCAAGTTCTCTTGTATGTTAGAAGATAGTTGAGATAGTAGCAGAGGACTTCTGAAAACACCTAACTGAGATAATTTTTAAAAATAAAAAGCCTGTTTAATAACTACTTGAAACTTTCCAAAATCACCTAACCTCTATGGTTTTGTTATGGTTTTGCAGCATGAGAAACAGCAAGTTGTCTAGCCTCTCTGTGAGCCCCTTTTAAATGTTCTTTTGTCTTTTTCATGTTTCTTAATGGACCTAGCTGACAGTAGGTTTTACACTGCTTTTCATGCCTTAGAATAGCCCTTTCTGGGATTCATCGTGTACTCCATTTTTAATTCTTCCACAGAGAGTTTGCTTGTTCATTTCCGCAGCCATAGCTAGTCAAAGCAAGCCCATACTATCTCAGGCCATTGGGCTGTGATTTTCCAGCTTGGAGCTCCTGCTCAGTGTCTCGCAAATCAAGCTCAGTTTAGATTTTAGAGCCTTGCTTCTGAAATGCTTATCTCTTTCTTAGTGCTTCATTTATTTGTTTGTTTGTTTAAGGAAGTGAAACATTTTATGCTTCCTCTGTCTAAAGAGTCTAAGGAACATGCCATGTAGCTTTCTAAATACCTACAAATTGTCACCAGAAAATTCTCTTTACAGAAAACGTAGATGGCAGGCAAACATTCTGATCATGTGGATAGAACATTTCAGAAAAGTCCGACCCGACGTAAGTAGGACTCCAGTGAGCAAGCAGGAAGTACACAAACCCATCTGCCCAAGTTGAGAAGTACAGCTGATGTAAGTTGTTGAAGTCATTTCAGGTTATTTTCAAAACTACTTCGAATATACTCAGCTCGTAAGAGCACTTCTGTTGAAAACAAACCAAACACTCAGAGGAGGTTTCATAACTGGACATCCTGTTCTCCTGACTGCTTTTTTCTTATACAGGGGAAGGCAGGGCAGTGTGGTTAAACCCTCTCTTTGCAGGCCAGTGCTATCAAATAGAATGCTGCTCCAATTACCCCAAGACAAACTCCAAGAAGGAACAAAAACATAACAAACACACTAGACTAGTCTTATACGCTACAGACTGGTGTAGATATAAGCATGCCACACTTTAATTCACGAATTGAAGTCAGAATCTTTCTGAAAGTGTGTTATAAAATTTTTCAAGGCATAGAAAACAGGAAAAGTCAATCTATTTATAAGAATAAGCCTATTTGAACTTTCAACATTTCCAGTATACCTTTTTGTGGTCTCCTTCCCTTTCAAAGAGTAGATGTTAAGATATTTTAAAATTCTGTAAGATCAAGGTCTTAAGTTCCTAAGGATAGATTTATATGTGATTATTCTTATTATTGTCATTATTATTATTATTCAAAATTGGAAGATAAATTAAACACATATGATATAATTAAATCCACACACACCATTTTAATATAACTTTATATTCACTACTAAACTGCTTTGATTATATGCATTTGAACATAATTAAAAACCTACAAATTGCTTTATACTGTTTTCCCACACAACAGTAGCTATGTTTAGGTTTTGGAAATTAGGTATAGAGCAGAGTGATGTTTCTATCAAAAACAAAGTGTTCTTGGAAAATACTTCTTTCAGACAAGTACTTGGAAATCACATCAAATGTTCTTTCTTGAATTTAACTCTCCATGTGGTAATTTAGAGATTAAAGTCCTGTGGCCACCATCAGTTACTTCCTAGGAGCTCAGCTCCTCTTAAGAGAAAATACACTATTATTTTTGCCAAGGAAATAGGTTATATTTACTAAAATGAATCATTACATATTCTCCATTAATGCATGGATGTTAATACTTCATTACATTTCTTCAATACTCTAGATATACCATCCTGTTCCAAGTACATTGAAAGAATATTATTAATACAATTCTATAAACACCTTGAACTTCCTCAAGATTCTCTTGATAAAATGAGGAATGTTATATTTAACTGTTTATTCTCCCCTAGGTCCTGATCTTCCTCTTGCATTGTGTTTTATTGATAAGTATATCAAAGAAAAGGGGATACCATTAAAGTCCTAAATATACTTTCTAAAATTTCCTGTGAAAAGAGAAAAAAAGTGATGTGCATTCTCATGATGTAATAGATGAATCCCTTTGGAATGATTCTGTTTAAATGAAAAACTAGAACTTAAGAAAGTAGGGCTTAAAGAAATATTTGAATGTCCTCTAAATTTTAGTGAAATTGAAACTGCAGGATTGAAAGAAAAACTCCAGGAACATGTATCAAAGAAGAACAACATTGGACCAATGTCTACTACGTTTTGAGAAATGCCACCTACTGACTCTGACAGATTCATGTGTGAATCTGTGGGAGACTCAGATACATTTCCAGGGACAAAATGTCCATAAAACTCAGTGTAGAGAATCTGTAAGAGAAGACTAAAAGAATAATCATGTACCTTTTAAAAAGATCTCACTGCTGGTAATATTTTCTCCATAAATGTTATATTTTATATTAAATTAATAATGTGATATTATTCTTTTTACCACAATGATTGCTTCCACTTTGTTTTTTTTGTTGTTGTTTTTTTTTGTTTTTGTTTTTTTGTTTTTTTGTTTTTTCGAGACAGGGTTTCTCTGTGGCTTTGGAGCCTGTCCTGGACCTAGCTCTTGTAGACCAGGCTGGTCTCGAACTCACAGAGATCCACCTGCCTCTGCCTCCCAAGTGCTGGGATTAAAGGCGTGCGCCACCACCGCCCGGCCTTGCTTCCACTTTGTATTGGCTCCTCAGCATGGTTGTATTGGTAGACATAACACATCTACTAGCCATGCAATGAGGAGTCTAAACTCCCTCTTCCATGTCTGTACAAGTGCCTGTTTCAAGCGTCATGCATGGTACCTGCTTCTTGTGGAAGGTATCCTTGATTTTCTTCAAAACAATAAAATCAACTTTGTCCTTGAAAATGACTATTCTGTGTAAAATATTCTTTCCTCGTGTTCTTTCTCATCATTACCTTTCCTATGAACTAGCTAAGGAAATACTCTCGAACCTAACCGCACTAAACTGAGTTTATGAACTGCTGTTGACTGTGATGTGTTTAGTAGAGCAGGAGAGATTTTAACATTATTCAGAGGTCTCTTTGTGAAGCCACTTTTGGGAGGCAAAAATGGGACCAATAAATTTCTGCTTAGTTCTCTAAGGGAGTTAAATGACAGGACAAAGAATTATTTTGAATCCATCCCAAATATGTTTAGGAAGTATATATCTGTAAGGAAAAAGTTGTACATTTAATCGAGAGACTGCTGTTCCTGAACTGGAATAGAAAGGGAGAGGTGGTGAAGCATCAAGAAGAGAAAACTAAAAAAAAAAAAAGAGAGAGAACTAGGGCAAAGGAACACGAGGGAGATATGTCCCAGCTAAAGGATTTATTGATCTAGCATTAGGGAGCTGTACCTTCACTTTAACTAGCCCCAATAGAGAACTACTTCAGATCCATGTGAGTGAATGCCTGTCTCATCCTCACCTAGCTGTGCTGACTAACTTGCTTTTGCCTTAGTACATCCACTGAAAGCATTTTTTTATAAAACCAGAGTTGTCCAACATGACTGGCACAGCTCCTTTTGGGGCTGTCCTTTTTCTCCTGACGTACACCTTTCAGCATATGCTGAAATCCCCAAACAGCTGAATGTAGACATGTTTTCTTCCAGAATAATTTATGTAAAAATCTTTAAAAGGAGAAGACAGGAATATGAACTTATTCCAATTTTGAGAAAATGTAATTCTTTTTTCTATTGGCTTATTTAAAATATGTAGCCGCAACCTATGTCCTCCTTACTTGATGTTTTTATCCAAACAGATCACTGAAATTATTTCTGAGTCACACAGCACAAGCCTTGAATCTATTCTTTAGCCTATGAAAATTTTCCCACTTGGGGACTGAATTGTACGCCATCTGGCTCCCAAACCAGAGCTTACAATGTCAGGCAGTACTTGGAAAAACCAGCTGCATACAGATTGCTTTGAAAGTCTCATAAAAATACGTGGAACTATTACTTTTTTCTTTTTAAAAATGCTTTATGGGATACCTCCATAGTCTCTTTTGCTATGCTATAAAAATAATGTTTATGGTGATTAAATATACTTGCAGTAAATAGCCTCACTAGCTATCAAATGACTGTTTTCTTCTGTGTTTAATCACCTGGGAGGACAAAAATGATGGCAATCAGATTTCATTGCCTTAAACAATATTTGGATTGTTTTGTTTTGCTTTTAAGACTCTTAACCTGGAGCATCTTACCTGAAAAGTAATTTCTTGATGATTTTGAAGCCATCAATTTAATATTAAGGATTTTCAATTTTAACAAGACTCGTTCTCTTTCTCTCTGTCTCTCTCTGTCTCTGTCTCTGTCTCTCTCTCTGTGTGTATATGTGTGCATGTGTGTATCAATATCTATGCCCCTCCGTCTATGTGTCTTTATTTCTCACTGTCTCTGCATGTGTCTGTCACTATTTATTTTGTCTGTCTTTTGTTGCTTTCTCTTTCCAAGTCTCTGTTTCTGACTTTCTGTCTCTCCTCTTTGTTTCTGTGTGTCTATCTGTCTCTGTCTCTGTATTCTTGTACTCTGTGTTTGTGTGTCTGTCTCTATGTGTGTATGTCTGCCTCTATTTCTTTCTGTCTTTGACTTTCTCTCTATCTCTCTGTCTGTCTGTTTCCATAACTGTCTCTCTGTCTGTGTGTGTGTGTCTTCTGTCTCTACTCTTTCTCTCTCTCTCTCTCTCTCTCTCTCTCTCTCTCTCTCTCTCTCTCTCTCTCTCTCTCTGTGTGTGTGTGTGTGTGCTTATCCCTCTCTCTTTCTCTCCTTCCTTGTCAGATCTGTACCTAGATAATCTAAAATTACATCATCATTTCTTAACGTTGCTCCCACGGGTACCATTCTACGTCCGCTTGAAGCTAACCAGGCTCAAACACCACGCAGTTGTGACGCGGATGCTGGGTCACTTCCACTGTTTGTCAGGAACTGTTGACATTTCAGCTGTAGCAGGCATCATGTGGATCAATTTAGACCAACTCAATTATGTTGATTTTGAAATAAAGTCTATCCTCAGAAGTCTTATTCGTGTGTTAATGCAGAATTTAAATGTGACATGCCTCTGAATTTAATCATTAACTCAGTTAAATTTAAATAATATTATTTTAATAGATTTGTGTAAAAGCCTGGGCTACTGTGTTATAGTAAATATATACTCTATGAGAGTCCCAGTGCCATAACACTGAGCTGCTAAAACCTTTATACATGGTTATGTAGGAGACTCTTTTGCTCTACATTTTGGTTCAGACAAAGCCAGTTCCTGAAACATTGTTCCTAGGACATTTTGTGACTTCCTGAGTAAGAATAAAAGTTGGCTCCAAGTTTCTGAATCCTTCCAAATATCCCTGGATATATGAGAATTTAGTTTTGTATTGTTTTGTTTTATGGAACAGGACTAATAACATGGTGGGCTTCCGGAAAACTTCTGCATTATGTTATTTGCCAAAGGAACAAAAGCTACACATTTAGGATTTCCAACCTTACTCCAAACTTCTGACTGAAAGTGAAATTGATCACCAATGGCCAATAACATTAACGCCTTCACAAAACCCCAGGGACAAGGTTCAGAGAACATCTGGATTGCTGGGCACATAAAAGTCAGTGTCATGCCAGGGGAAGGTATGTAAGCTGTGTGTTCCTACATTCAGAGCTATGTATTTCTTTATCCATCTGTTCCTCTACTTTCCTCCCTTATGTGCATTGCATGGAATGGGTACAGATAAGCAAATTTACCCTCAGGATCTTGTGAACTGTTCTGTTAAATTCATCAAACATGAGTAGATGATGGTGGGAATTCTCATTTCAAACCAGTCAGTCTGAAGTCCACATCAAAAGCTGCGGTATGTGATTGACATCTACAATGTAAGGCAGACCTTACCCTACAGTATCTGATACTTTTTCCATGCTCATATTATCAGAACTGAGATAAATCATGGCATATTCAGAGAAACTGAATAGATGAAATTAACACACACTGCTACCAGAAGCATTTTGTTAAGTGGTATGCAGGAGCAAGTACAAAGGATTTATTTAGCAGTCATGCTCTATTTTGTGAAACTCTATCAACTAAACACCTTCATTTAATTCCCAAATTTGTGTCATGAGTTTTTAAGAGGACACAATCACCAGTCAAATGAAACACAGATTACAGGAGTGGAGGTGCAGTTGATAGAGTGCTTGCTTGGCGTATAGGAAGGACTAAACTTCACAGTTTCTAATAATAGCATGGCCTTCTACAAGAGGAATCAATATGCTATGTCTTTTACGAAGAGAGAAAAATCACTGCTAAACAAAATCTTTATAATACTGCTAATCTTTTGATTATTTTGATATTATCACTACATTTTTTTGGTACCTGGGGCTCTGCAAAATCGTTCTTAAGACTGTATAAAATTCTACCTGGGAAAACATGAGGCAATACTTTTATAACTTCTGTAGTAATATATCCATAGCACTATAAGACTGAGACAAGCATTCTTAATCACTTGAG
This sequence comes from Chionomys nivalis, assembly GCF_950005125.1. Lineage (NCBI taxonomy): Eukaryota > Metazoa > Chordata > Mammalia > Rodentia > Cricetidae > Chionomys > Chionomys nivalis. Next base: position 54,269,810 of record NC_080088.1, on the reverse strand, counting down.
ACCAGTTGGGCCTGATATATCCCCTTCATATACTCAACTACAAGACTTAGATCATGACTAATTCTTATCCAGAAACTGAGTTTACTTTTGTTCTTATGAATTTGCCTGGGATAATAGTAGCAATTTCAACATCCAATTAATTAAGCATGAAAACCTTTGTTATATTTTAGAATACAAGCGATAAGTAAGACATAAGGTGGGGATGGAACAAGCTGAATACAATGACTGAAAATAGATCTTCCTCAGCCCATCACTCATGCTGCTGCTGTGTGTGTCATTTATGTTTTGACTGTCTGCCTTCAGTGTGCAGCCAAGAAGTGGTTTTCTGTGATGAAGACCCTGGGAACTCTTATTAGTTCTATGGCTTTTGAAAACAACGTATTTGTATTGACTAGAGCCCCATCAGACCCATCGATGGGGTACATTTGCTCTTTTATCTCTAGCTAGCAAGGAAAGGTTGGGAACTCATGGGTGTCCTGGTCTTGAAGAGTTGCTAAACCTAAGGATACCAGGTTGCAATTTACAATATTGATAGGATCACACATACATCTGAGAAACAAGAAGTTTGAATGAATAGGAATGGGAGAGTATAGAGGAGGACAGATCTCTGTCCTTAATATTTTCTCATGTGGAGAAAGACTAGAAATCATTTTTATTTTCCAAATTCTCCAGGAACAATCTGTAAGGAGAGAAAGTTCAGAATTATTTTTGTGATCAAAGCTATTGATATTTTTATGTCATGGCATTCTACTATTGTTAATGCCAAGCATGTATGAAAATGGTTGTGTTTGAACGCGGTTTTGATGATCACCTGCCACCACTTTAAACATATGCTAGTAGGAAGTTAATGATGCATTTTAATATAATACAAATATCAGATTTTAGAGCCTGGTGTGTTTAGATAACACAATCAATGTTACCTTATTTTGTTCCAAAATATATCTCCGTGAGGCCAACAATATGTGAATTATCAGTCCGTTACCAAATCAATGCCTCTGTATCCAAAGTACACACTGGGATGGACTGAGTGTTTACATAAGATTGTGTTTCCAAGCTGCACTGAACAATGAGGCCTGTGTTATGTTGCTTTTTCCCTTCAAGGTTAAATAGTATCCACTGAAAATAGGTATGACTAAAGGCTAGTTGTGAAAATACTATATAGTTCCTTGTAGAAAGCAGCCTGGACTTGATACTATGGCATTTTAGTATCATCTATATGGATGGATACCACTGAGCTGCTAGGAGACACACAAATGAGCTCTTTTATCCATTTTGACACTAACATCTAACTTTTTATGAAGTTCGATTCTCCAAAGCTACCAAATAATGATATATAACCAATAAAGACTTCTTGCTAATACTAACCCTCATAAAACACATTTTTCTTAGTTAAAAAAAAAAAAAAAAAAAAAAAAAAAAAAAAAAAAAAAAAACTGAAAATGTAGCCAGCCAAACCCAGCTTTAGTTGTAGCAGTTCTGCATGCTTTCTTAGTAGTCAATACTAACTGGACCTTAAGTTTGTATTTCTCTTAACTACTCAGGTAAAGGACAATGGTGAACCTAAATTCCAAACATCCTGTATTGCCAGAAAGCCCAAAGAAAATGAAACCTGCTACACTGGTCGGTGATAGCTTGGATACTTCCTTATCAGTAAACTTGCAAACAAAGAGCAAGAATTTGAGGTAAGTTCAGCCTGCAGTTTTGACAAAGGTTTTTTTTTTTTTTTTAAGATTTATTTATTTATTTATTTATCTATTTATTATGTATATAGTGTTCTGTCTTCATTTATGACTGCGGGCAAGAAGAGGGTGCTAGATCTCATTCCAGATGGTTGTGAGTAACAATGTGGTTGCTGGGAGTTGATCTGTGAACCTCTGGAAGAGCAACCACTGCTCTTAACCTCTGAGCCATCTCTCCAGCCCTAGGCTGCAGTTTTAAAAGGAAACTTCATAATTACATATTTGTAATGAATAACCTTGCAAGTTATTTTAACTGTCTCAGAGATAGTATAAAAGACTATCTAAATTTTTAAAGGAGTTTCTAATTTTCTACTTTTCAAAACCAAACTTTTTCAGAGAAGTGGATTCTGGCAAGGGAGGTAGTGATATCTCGAATGAACATACAAGCAGGGAGAAGGCCTGAGCAGTGAACTAACTGGTTTGCCATACCACTTCAGAGTTATCATTAAGATTTGAAATATCATTGCATCACTTGCAAAAGTATAGCAGAATGGCAATCAGTAGTATATAAACTTATAGAGATGTACATGTAGATGCACGTACCCATGTACCGCATTATTAATGGCTCATGCTTTCTCTAAATTTCTCCATCTGACCTCAACTGAGTATGAAATTGTGGTCCTCCCCTCGGCTAGCTGGGTAAAGGTATATCATCTCCAAAAGTTATGCATTAATTTTATTTTACTTTTTCCGACGTTTTGTGTGGGCATGTGTAAGGATTTGTGTGCATGTGCCACCACGTGTGTCTTGAACTCAGATGACAATCTGCTGGAGTTGGTTCTGTCCATTTCCTGGTTTTCTATAGAAGAAAATTAAATAATCATAATCATTTTATTAAATAAAAAGATTAAGATAATATTTGTCTTTATGGAGTACTAATATGTGAACTAATTGATCAACTTATTGGAAATTCTCTATAATTTGAAATTATAACAAACATGATTGTTATTACCTTAATGTCTTCCTCAGGAATTTTATCAATCAGCCTATTTAAATTATTTGACAACCCTTAAAGGATTTCTTTAATGAATTTATTTTTTGATATTCATAAGACCAGAATATGAAGGATGTGTGCCATATAAACATAATAAAATGTTTTTATTACTGACAGACTCTTCCTCAATATGCAGAATCTAGACAGTGATATCCAGAGCTGATAGCAAATAGAGGAAACAAAGATGGTTACCTATCATAGGACCCTTGGTATATTTAACTCTTGTGTTTATCCTCCTAGTAACATAAATTCTTCTTATGAAAACACTTGATAGATTCTGTATAAGCTTAACTCTAAAGTTCACAAGACAGAAAATTCCCACATGACATTGCACCTAAGACATGCTGATTTTAATGCAATATCAGGGGAGAAAATGTAAAATTCCAAATCTCTATTGAAAACTCCCAGATGATTCCAACACTACCTATATGACCTATATGATTTTGGATGATGGAGCATAGAAAAGTGGCAGAAAAGTTGAGGAAACATCACCACATTGAAACTATGTTAGTGAGGTTTGGTATAGAACCTAGTATCAACTAAAAATTTTGATGAAGTTAAATCATTTTCTCTCTCAAGAATTTAGAAACTACTTTTGTTTGAGACTACTATATACACACTCACACATACAAACTCACTCACTCATACATGCACACACACACATACACACACATCTACCACCATTGTTACTTTGTGCATATTCTGTTTGCCTTCTTTTCAGTGGGGTTTAAAATTCTTAAAGAATTTTACACAAAGTACCCTAATTATATACATTCACATATAGAATAAAACCTCATACTTTTTAGATCTACATATGAGTAGTCATACACTCAACAACATATATTTAAAATTTCTCATATATAAGCATATACATAAATACATGCACACCAATATGAATATGTATACACATGTAAAAGACCACACTATATGAGCCATATAATTAGTCTTGCATACCTATTTAACCATTATTTCTTATATGTAATTACTTTAATCACATATGCATACAGTGCAATAATATAGTAGCATTTACAATCATATGTAATTGTCATTGAATCTTTCTACACATCTATAATGCAGAATTCCATTTTGAATATCCTCAGGTTTCAAGGGAAGAAATAAAATGTGGAGCACAGTACATTGATGGTGATTCAGGCCCTGTGACTGAGGAAGCCTGCATTAGAAACGGCAGTAGGTTGTCCCCAGAGCACAAGATGAAAATGCTGTACCAATTTTGTACCAAACTGTTCTTTGGTATTCAGTTTAAGTGAATGATTTTTCTCTGTGTAGACAGTAATTAGACATGGTCTGAAGCATCATTTTCACCATGGTGTTGGTCTCATCTCCCTGGTAGATAAATCCATTTTACACAATTCTATTTGTTGTTCATATGTCTTGTCATTCATTATTCTGAATTATGTGAGCAAATCACTATGGATGACATACATCAGTGTACTGTTTCTTTCACAACATTCTAGGTCCATGATTTTGCTTTTGTTATATCATCTTATATAGAATTCTCTTTTTTTATGATTTTCTTTTACCTGTAGTCTTTCGCACTCACTTTATTCAAAGACAGGGCCATGTAGACAGTGTAATCTCAAAGAATATCCTGTGCACTGTAATGTCTAGATTATGTGTCTGGGTTGGTTCAGAAACACCCTGTCAAAAATTAGATAACATATTTCTTAACACTTATTTGGCCAAGCTAAATGTAGTCATTGTGACTTCTTTCATTTTTAAATTTTATTTTAAAAACTATTACTTATTATTATAGTGTCTTGATGTCCATATGCATGAACACATGTAGCCATCAGAGTACAAATTTCCAAGAGTAATTTTCTCCTGATAATTTTATGTGGATTCTAGGGATAGTACTCATATAATTAAGTTCTTACAGAAAGCATCTTTATACACTGAGACTTTTTACTGGACAGCTATAGCCAGAGAGTTTTCTTTTTCCTGCCCATCTAACTGGGCTGGTTTCTCTCCCCCTCCATGATTCTGCAGCCACTTATAAATTAATCATTAGGATACCTAATTATAAATTAATCATTAGGATATAACATTAATTATAATTGATTAGTCAATGCCTCAGGTTTCTTACTGGTTAGTTCTACATACAAATTAACCCATTTCTAATAATCTGTGTATCACCACATGCCTTGTGGCTATCAATAATCTCTAGCATCTTACTCTTTGGTAGTGGCTGGCATCTCCCCTACTCTGCCTTCTTTACTAACCAATGTTAATAAAAAATATTCATAACATACACAGGGGCATCACACATCATCTCCCCTTTTCTTTCTCATAAAAAAGAAGTTCTTAATGTTAACATAGTAAAAGTACATATAACAAAATGATTATCAAGCAAGAGTTACAGTTACAATATTTAGACTATTTGTAATTGACAAAATTAAAGAAAATAGTCTATCTTGTATTTTATCTTCTAGAATTTGAAGTTTCATATTTAATGCTAATTTTGGGAGGTATTCACAGAAACTTTTGAGGAGTCTTAGTCCATCAAACCACTCTCTGTGTATATTCTATTTTTATGCTTTAAAAAAACAATTTCATACCACTCTCTGTGTATATACTATTTATACTTCTTTTTATACTTTTTTCTTCTTTCTCCCAAACTTCTATTCACTTTTAAAGCATACTGTGAGACATTTAGAGGTCTTTTTCATCTAAATTTGTCTTTATTGTGTATCTATAATCTTTTTCTGACTAGGACCACTTCTTAAAATGCTAAGAGGTGTGGCTGGGACTAAGGTTCCTTTGCCTTTTGGCTCCTCCCAATCCAACATGATGGAGACATGTTCACTACCTCTGCGAGCTGTGCACACCACCCCAGTTCCAGGTACACAGTGGGTCTATGTCATACCACTAAGCAGTTTGTAAAACACTGCTCACAAAACACATTGAAATATTCCATAGCTGGACCTCCCAAAAGAGTCAGAGCCATTTGTGCTGACAAATCAGGAAGCTGCTGCTTTTTAAAGAAGCCATGCTGTTTTTACTGCACCTCCCTTGCAAGCAAAGCCTATCTGAAAAAAAAAAAAAAAAAATCTTATTACCAAGAAGCTGCAGTTCACTCCCATTTTTGTGGTCTAGAATCCTTTTTTTTTTTTTTTTTAATATAAATCCTTCATAGACTTTATGTGGAAATTTTTGTAGCACACTTTCACACCAATCTGTTGTGGGAGACTGCTTGTTCCTTTCTTAACTGCTTGACCATGAAATAATCACACAGAAATCTGTATTAGTTGGAATTCTGTTTGGCCAATAGCCTAAGCATACTTCTGGCTAACATTTATATCTTAAATTAACATTTATATCTTAAATTAAATTTCTATTAATCTGTGTATTGCTGCATGACTATGGCTTCTTGGCAAAGTTCCATTGTATTCTGGCATTGGCTTCTCCCTGACTCTGCCTACTCTCTCTCTCTCTCTCTCTCTCTCTCTCTCTCTCTCTCTCTCTCTCTCGCGCGCGCGCGCGCTCTCACTCTCTCTCTCTCTTTCATATATATATGAAAAGTCTATTTTTACTCTGTTAAGCCATTGGCCAAACGCAGCTTCTTTATTAACAAATAAAAGCAACACATAGACAAAAGAACTTCCCACACCAGTTAGTGTGCTATATTACAATTTCAGGTGATTAGTAAAGGTTTAAAATACTCTTTCTAGTTTACCATTTTCTTCTTCTCCCAGCATGCCTAGAAACAGGTAACCAAACAACCTTTGTAAACAATCAGGTAGGAGCCATAGCTCTTGATCAAATAACATGTGTACCAGATGCTACAATTTCTATGGGCCTACGGGTCTGGTGTACATACCTAAGCAGTAAAGAGAAAGGGAGAGAGACAGGTCCCTAAAATCATCATTCCAGGGTATGCTGTTATCAGTCATTCTGGTCAGTGGGCAATTGTGTGTCTGTAGCACCAGTGGGAAGGAAGTCTTTCTCTAATAGCAGTTAATTATCTCTTCTGCTGTCCTTGAGAGTAAAACAGAAGCCATAAATTTCCAGAATCAAAATCATCAGTAAACTAGAGTGAAAGTGTGTGTAAGGAGTTATGAATCTTTTAAGTGGATAAAACCAGAACAGCAGCTTGGGCAAGCAGTCAATCTATGTCCTTGGATATCTGTGAATATCTTAAGTCAGATGCTCTATGCCTGGACACAAATGCCTGCTGATAAAGATAATTGCAGAAGTGCAGATCTATGAGAGAGGAGCAAGGTCTGGCAATGGGAAAACTGTTTTCACGAAGCAGTTCTGAACTGTGTGAATTAATTCCCAAATATGTAACAGAGAGAGTTAGCCTCAGGAAAAACTCTACAGCAAAGGACAGTGACATTATTCACAAAGCAATAATGCCAAATAGCCTTACCTTTTGGTTTAGCCTTTACCAGAACCCTTAGTAGTGATAAGTTGTTCGTGAAAAGATGGCTGAGCAATTACTGTATAATACTGAGGCTTGTAGCTCTCTGAATTTGTAGAAAACCTAACTAACGTGACTGTAAGTTGGACTATTATAGATGACTATTATTTTGTATTTCTTAACTATACTTTATATTTTAAATGAGCTGCATAAACATAATACCTTAAACAAAAGTAGCAATATGCATATAATATAACAAAACTGACTTAAACTTGAATCAATAAACCAAAATCCATACCAATGTAAAGTATTTTGAGATTAACAGCTGCTTTTTGGATTAAAGTAGATTTAATAATCTAACTTTTTAAATCATTTCTGTATCACATCCCCATTTTTTCTTTAGAAAAAGTTTGGCTATGACCATTTACCATTTATAATCAATCCCCTTTAAATGAAAACAAAAATTCATAAAAAGTATTTTGGGAATTTGGGCATAGTTTTTAAAACTACTTCCTGCTGATTGGGAGTACTGTTAATCTTATGGGAATCCTGAGAAATTTTAGAATTATGGTCAAGTCCTGACTAGAGTATTTTGTGTGGTTGGTTCATCTCAGCCACCAGCCTTGAAGCTACAGTGGATGTTGGATCACCTGGGCCATTGCGCCCATTGAGACCTCTTAGGCAGTCTTACTTGATGAAACTATATTAGCCTGGAAAGAATCCACAGTTTCTCTTGTTTAGAAACAAAAGCAGAACCTGTCTTCCAAAGCACATATACTTAGACTCAAAGTTTTAAGTCAAATACATTTATGTTGCTTTAGCTTAGCAACCCCCACAATTAAATGTCTGTCTATAGTTAATTAATAGTCAAAAAATTCAAAGAAAAGATAGTAGTATTCATAATTAGATTTTCTGTATTTTCCATCTTTATGTGGCTTATTATAATTTTTATTACTCTATTTTAAAGAACATTTTTGTTATATCTAGATTATCTTTTAAATCAATGACTGTCTATCCTCCCCTCGCCCTCTCTCTCTCTCTCTCTCTCTCGTCTATGCACATTTATTAAACATATGTGCCCTGTTTAGAGGTTTCTTTCTGTCTGAATCTGTCTTTATTGTGCATCTGTAATCTTTTCTGATCACTGCTTTAAATTGTTGGGTAGCTTTGACTAGGACCAAAGGGGCAGATTTGGCTGCTGGATTTGGCCCATTAGGCTATTAAACATGGTGGGGGTACACAGGTGAGTCATGCTTACCTCCCCAGCTCTGGAAGCAGCACTAAGTAGCATGTAGCTGTGCTCTTAAACCCACAACTGTGTTTTCAAGCCTGCAGGAATTGGCCTGGAGAAGCCTCTTTTTATCAAGGCCCATGAGTTATCCATGCAGCATGCTGCACAGCTTAGAGATGCCTCTATGTACTGTGGCGGGAATCTGCCATGCTGTGCAAACACAGCCCCCCCCCCCCCATTAAGCATTTTTAGGTCTTTTGAGGAAACTCGAGGGTCTCACGTTGATAAGCCAAATGTAGCTGAAGACTTTTTGCTCTCCTGCCTGATTTGACTGGATTGATATCTTGTCCACCCATCGGTACCCACAGCTGCTTAAAAACTAATCACTTGGAGGTTTAATATTAACTATAATTGTTAGGCCAATGACTCAGGATTCTTACTGGCTAGCTCTACACATAAATTAACCCATTTCTAATAATCTGTGCATTGCCCCATACCCTGTGGCTTACTGGTAAAGCTCTGGCATCGTACTTCCTAGGCAGCTGCCAGCGTCTCCTCAACTCTGCCTTCTTTCTCCCTGTCTCTCTGATTGGATTTCCCACCTATCTCTATTCTGTCCTGTCATAGGTCAAAGCATCTTATTTGTTAAATAATGGTAATAAAATATTTTCACAGCTTGCAGAGGGGCATCCCACCTCAGACACTCCTTTATTTTAACTTTGAATTGTTTCAGATGTTATAAGCAAATGACAATTTTTCTTTTGAAAGTAAAAATTCCATTTTTAGAAAGAGATTTTCATTGATTCATCTTGCAAAAATGAAGAAAAAGAAAATTTAAAACACATCTCTCAATACAGTAATGGTAACAATAGGTTATGTGTATCTGTGTGTGTTTAGGACTTTTACCAGTTAATATTGCTTTAGGTTTATTTGTAAATAAAAGTTAGTACATTGATCTCACAGTAATGCTATGTATTCTTTATTAACAATAACAATGTAGGTTGTAATATTAAAATAAGGATCCCTACCCATTGGGAGAAGAAAATATATATTTCATGAGTACAAGTTTCTGTCGGACAACCAATTTGTAAACCCAGAAATCTATGAAAGAGCCTGAATCATTGTTCAGTTCAAACTGTCCCTAAAAAGTTTAAAATTCTGGAAAAATAGACAACAACCTTAAGTAATATTATTCATTTAGTCCCCTTGTCCTCTGAGCTGTCATGGCTCTTTAACAGAGCAAAAAAATTATCACATTCTAGTGTAATTTTACAGTAGAATTTCACACTTCCTTGTCATTATGGATCAACTTCTGTCCATACTTCTCACAAAACAATTGTCAATATAATTCTAAGGACCCACTCTCTCTTAAGAGGGCATCTATCTCATCATTCTCATTACATTACTTTAAAATGTGTCTCTAAGTAATGCATGTGAACATGTGTAGTTAGTGTTATACTCTGCAACACCTCTAAGTAGAGAAGTCTAAGCACTAAGCACTAAGAAACTTCTACACTTGGCAGTTGTGGCACGCACCTTTACTCGCAAAACTTGGAAAGCAAAGGTAGGTGGATATCTGAGTTTGAGGCCAGCCACATCTACAGGTTGTTTCAGAATAGCCAAGGCTGCACAGAAAAACATTGTCTCCAGCAAAAACAAAGCAAAATGAAACAAACAGAAAAAAACCTTCTACAACATTCCACAACCAGCCTTAATATGGATTAATCATTCAGCATATTTATTCTATTCAGTAAATTTTAGGTAAGTGTACCCTGCAGGAAAAGACATACAAAGGTAAAGATTTTAACTTCTAATATACATTTATTGAGATACAGCTATATAGTCTAAGATCATAATACACATATTACTTTTTAAACTGTTTCCCAATTTTAAAACAAAATCAAAGTACTAGCTCTGAATTTGCGGTAGGAACATTTACCTCCTTATCAATTTAATAGTTGTCCTTTATGTAATGTGTGAGAAATAATTTTGGTACTTGTCTCAATGGACTCTCTGAAGTCTCTAGGACCATGACCATACTGTCAAACCTCCTAATGCTGAACTGTTTAATACAGCTCCTCATGTTGTGGTGAACCTAACTATAAAGTTACTTCATTTATACTTCATAACTGTAATTTTACTACTGTTATTAATTAATGTAAATATCTAATATGGAATATATCTAATATATAGTCCCCAAAGAGGTCAAGATCCACAGGTTTGGTGCAGAACTTGGTGTTTAGAACTTCACTTTCATGTTCCTCTTGACAATTGGTTATGAAATATTTCCTCAGTTGATGTCTGTCAACTCTAAGGAATTTCACTTCCTCTGTAGTTGAGTTCATGATCTTACTGCTTTTCATAAAAAAATAACCCCTCTTAAGATCATGTATATATCAACCCCAAATTGTGGACACTCCTGGCCATCAAGACAGAGACTAACTCTGTCATAGACTATCTGGTGCCACCAAACTATTTCCTCAAAGTATAGTGTTCTTTCAAATCTATTACCCAGGTGGTTTATTCAGCAATTAAAGAGGTAGATATTGTTTGTTCCAAAATGTATTTTTAAAATATGAATATATTTTGTTAAGAAAATTAATACTCTGTTCGTTGGTTTAAAAAATTGAAAGTACTGAAGAGCAAAGGTAATATAATAAAATAGTAGCTAAAGAAGTTCATAGTAACATTTAAGAGGATTTCATTCTTGATATATATTTTCATACAGCTTAAATTTTAAGATAGAAAATGTGATTTAAAAGGTAGGAAATTGAGAAAAAAATTAAGTCAATGTAACTTAAATTTATATATGTAACTATGCATATATGTAAATACTTATTATGTATTTATGATAAATATGAAACATAATAACAACAAAGCACATCATTTTAGCATTTTAACTTGTTTCTTCATAAAAATAATTGAACACCTTTTTGAATAAACAGTGGCAGAAAGAAAAAAGATATAAGTTTGTACATCAAGAAAAAGGAACTTGAAAAACTAGCATTAATGAAGCCATGAGCGTCCACAAACTAAGCAATCAACTGCTAGATAGAAACAGAAAAAGTCTACCTTATTTATCCTGCAGTAATTATTCTGATTTAAATTTAAGAACTCCTTAGCATTTACATCTGACATCCAGTTTTTTCTTAATAATTTCTTAAATGCTCACTGCATAAATGCCCAAGATAAAATCTAGAATGGCATTTCATCACACAGAATTTTCCAGGTGCCTCAAAGCACAAGGTGCATGCATATATTCCAAGTGTCATTTACTGCTGCCTGTTCAAATGGAGACCATCTACTCTACATTCATTTTACGTCCTTCCAACTATTTTTAACTAAAGAGGCATTCAGCTTTCCTAGCTTGCCAGCTGTGTGGTCCTCACAAGCCATTGGGGCAGCAGAATGGCGGTCCTGTTAAGTCTACACAGCTGTCTGGACCACAGTGACTAGTGCTTATTATCTGCTCACTGAGTTTGTTTCTCTTCCTCCATGTAAAATATATTTGGTTTCTACTATCTCATCTTATATTTCTGAATTGACGCTTATTCTCTATTCCTTGTACAAAATCACAAAATAAGCGATATATGTATGAATAAGTCACCCACTGAAATAAGAAAGTCTATAGAGACCCCCCTTTGTAAAAGTCTCTTACATATTTTTTTTCAAATTTAGTGTTTGAACTTTATAGTAGATGGAAAAATCTTTTAAACATAAATTGACCATTAATTCACTGTTATCAAATAAATTGATGCTGCAGGAATATGAAGTGTGTTTCTACTATGTTTACTGGGTCCCCCAGAACACTGTAAGCTCTCCATGGCACATGTATATCAGAGTAAGAACTTATGTGTTAGAATTTTAATAGAATTAGTGAAGCTATTATTCATTGTTAACATTTATATATCTCTATTACAATCATAATTTTTTAAATCTGCCTTGCATTTCTAACAAGAAATGATTATTTGTATGACTCATTTCTAGGTCAACCCAAAATGCCTTCTGGTCCTTCAGTGATCAAGCCAGTACTTTCATCATATTCCAAAAATCAATTCTCTTTCAGATAACTATATCCTTGAAAAATGTTGCTAAAAACTTCCACTTTCATAAATTTGAACACCATCAGCAAGCCATCCTCAAGCAATCATTGAGTACACCATTGTACCCACCAATGATAATTTCACAAACAACAGGCAGCCCAAAAGCCTTTGAAACAGTTATTCCCCATGACACAACAAATACAGCTCCTACTGGATACTGCTGATACTTCAGATACTGAGTCAACCAGTGGTATCCACGAATGAATGAAAAGCAGACCTTTACAAATCCAGCTCCCATCGTGGAGGGGGCTTCGAAGTTTTAGTATTGACACATCATATTGTTTTTCAAAACTTTCAGTGACGCATATTTAAAAATAGCTGGAGTATCATGATAGGGCAGAGCTTCAGAGTGCTTACAATGAAGACCTGATTTCCAAGATTTAGTCAAAAAGTAATTCTATTTATTATATATTATGGTATGGTTTGAATATGAGCACCGCTACCCTTACCCTCCCCACATACAAAAAACAAAAGACTTTGCCCCCAGGATGGTGTTTTTGGAAGGCATTTGGATGCCAAAGAGTCAGGGCTTCCAAGGAGCCTTAGGTCACCCAGTGGGTGTAGGGGTCTTGGAGAATTGAAGGTCTTGATTTTAGTGCTTTCTGGCCCAGGTATAAATATATTTCTTCTATCCAGCTCTCCTGCCAGAGAACCACATAATCAGCCTGCCTGGTCTAGGTTTGATCTTTAGAACCATGAATTAGCTAATGATATCTTTTATAAGTTAGTTGCCTTGTGTATTTTATTAGAGTATTTTAAGTTGATTAACATACATTTTAACATGGCTAAAATACCTAATAGAAATAACATATGGCAGGAAAAGTTTATCTTGGCTCACAGTTTAATAAAGTCTTGATCAATCATAACTGGAAGGCGTAGAGGAATGGCCCCTGTGGGAGCAAGTGATAGTGGCTTCTTACATCAAAACAGCTGTCTTCATAGCAGAAATCAGGAGGCAGAGAGAGCTTGGATGAGACAAGAAATAGATTTATTTAACTTTGAAAGGCCTGTTTCTAGTTCCCACAGTTAGACCCCCACTTCTTAGGGGTCCTCCACGGTCTCCAAAACTAGCCCCAACTGCATTCTAATCAGAAACCTGTACAGGGCATTTCAGAATCAAATCACAATCAAATGAAACCAGAACTCCTGAAGTTCAGGAAGAAGTGAAGAAAACCTAGTGTGGTTTAAAAGTCCCAGAAGAAATAAGAGTTTTTTCCACTTTCTCATATTGGTGGCATCATAAGTACCCTGTCTTCTTCACTACATGTAGGACCCACGTAGGAAGGATGCAGCAGAAGCCTCTCGCTGACAAATCTTCTTTCATACTCCATTCATTCCCCCGCTTTTATAACCTCTTCATAGACCTCCAAGCAACCGTGCCAAATCTTTCAGCATTCACCGTCATTCCTAGGTCACTGAAGAGAATGAAATAATAGAAAGGCATTTAAATCTTCCATCACTACATTTACTCACCTGCCTTCACATTCGAGTTTGTCAACGTTTTCTCTTTGATACAAAATTTTAGTTTATCCCATACATCAAAGAATATTAGTGACTGTTTTTCATTATTTCCAAGAAGTAAACTTTCCATCATCTCCCCAGTCTTTGTCAAAGAAAATCCTAAATCTGCATCTCTATTTCCATGCAATTTCTTCAATGGAATTGGGACTCTTTTCCATACTCTGGGTTCATTTCCCTATCCACCAGGTTTTGGTGTCACTAATCCAACAAAATTTTTCTTGCTAATCTCACTTAAGGTGTCCACATCACTACACACAATGGACATTTTCAGATTTCTTCTGACTTCTCTGTAATCACACATGTGACGCAATCCCTGTAGCCTCTGCCATGTGACTCAGTAGAAGCTCACATTACTCCATTCCCTTCACTGGTTCTGTTGTTTCTCTTCCTTCTCTCCCGACGGTCTGTTCTTCTGTGCCTCTTTTCCTTCTCTCCATCTCTCCTCCACTCTCTCCTTCCCTCTGTCTTTTTTCTTCTTTCCTTTCTTTGTTTTCCTTTAATTAAAAAAAAGTTGAAGTTTATTTCAAAATGGATGGAAATAGAGACAGATACAGATACAGAGAGAAGCACACATATGCTGACATTTACAAATCTCTTAGACACTTGCCATGGGGCTAATTTTCTCTTCTTCCACCCCCCACCCTTATCCTCCTTCTCCTCTCCCTCTCAGCCTCCCCCTTTCTCTTCTCTTTTCTGTCTACTTCTGTCTTTTGAGTGTATGGTATAATTTAATGCTGAGGCCTCTGTTTTCACTATAACAAAAATATGTATCTTCAGCTGAGAAACTGTATGACACCTGTAATGGAACGCCTGCTCTATGTGCTATGGCTGCAATAAGGTATGGGAGTCAGGCAAGGGCCTGGAGATTGAGATACACAGACACAGAGACACGGGTCACTCTTGACCAAGAATGCTCCAAGAATGTCCTTTTTTGTGTGTCCCAGGGCTGCTTATATGACTCTCAGCTGTAAGCCCGCCAGAAATCACTCCTCTGCCATCAGAAATTCTTGAGGGTCTTGTGCTCAGAGCAGCTGCAGAACAAGTTGTTTGCTCAGAGCAGCTGCAAGCATAGGAAAACAAGTTGTTTACTCACGCAGACGGGGGGGTCACAGGAAATTCAGGGTTTGAAAGTCCACAGTCCCCAACAACGTCTAAGTACAAGTGTCCCCTCCACAGTTCTGCACTCATGTAGCAAGCCTCTCAGCATATACAAGTATAGAATAAAAATTTTTAAATGTATTTAGTAGTACAAGAAAAAATTTAAAGTCAGGAAATTAGAATTAGAATATTAATCCTAAGAGAAAAATAAAAAATAATAATGACACTTCTCTAGTAGCTATATATGCTGCCTTTGTATATGTTTTACATTGTATATTCAATGTTGCTTACGTTGTAATTCTTATTCTAAAAGGAGAAATAAGAATAAGCTATAAAATTAAATATATTTAATTGTCTCAGTATTGTGCAAGGCTGACTTTTTCCTAAAACAAGTTGAATTGCACTGAGCACAATGAATTTAAGAGAAAAATCAAGATAACCTATTACCTTCATTATGAACAGACAGAGGTATCTTCTCAAACTATCAATTTTATCAC
Organism: Chionomys nivalis; assembly: GCF_950005125.1. Classification (NCBI taxonomy): domain Eukaryota; kingdom Metazoa; phylum Chordata; class Mammalia; order Rodentia; family Cricetidae; genus Chionomys; species Chionomys nivalis. Next base: position 54,254,246 of record NC_080088.1, on the reverse strand, counting down.
TTTATTTTCTTGCTGCACTTACTGGCTTCAGTGATTTTAGTTTCTAGTGCAAAATTTCCACTATGTGGTAAGCTTTTATTATTTCCAATACTTTTTTCCATCCTAAGATCCCTCTTTTAAGCAGGGACATAGGGGTCACCTCCGAAGTGTAATGTAAGTGATTTGTTTATCAGTAACTAACAAATGGCTTTTGGGTGTGTGAAGTCCCTTTATATACCAATTCCCAGTTGGTATGGTCTACATGTTCTTCATCTTGTCCAAGTCTGTGGAAGAGTAGAGAGACTGCACCGTTAGATCTGTGAAACAATTCGCTGTCAATCCAAGCATGCTGATCCTTCATCTTTGTCAGTTTTACACATCCTCTATATTGCCTCAGAGACACAGTAGGTTATGATAATAGCCTGGAACTGTCCCTCAAGCTCATGTATTTGTACACTGTTGAGAGGACACTTGTACATAGACGTTGTTGGGGACTGTGGACTTTCAAACCCTGAATTTCCTGTGACCCCCCCTGTCTTCGTGAGTAAACAACTTGTTTTCCTATGCTTGTAGCTGCTCTGAGCAAACAACTTGTTTTGCAGCTGCTCTGAGCACAAGACCCTCAAGAATTTCTGATGGCAGAGGAGTGATTTCTGGCAGGCTTGCAGCTGAGAGTTATATAAGCAGCCCTGAAACACACAAAAAAGGACATTCTTGGAGCATTCTTGGTCAAGAGTGACCCGTGTCTCTGTGTCTGTGTATCTCAATCTCCAGGCCCTTGCCTGACTCCCATACCTTATTGCAGCCATAGCACATAGAGCAGGCGTTCCATTACAGGTGTCATACAGTTTCTCAGCTGAAGATACATATTTTTGTTATAGTGAAAACAGAGGCCTCAGCATTAAACTATACCATACACTCAAAAGACAGAAGTAGATAGAAAAGAAAAGAGAAAGGGGGAGGCTGAGAGGGAGAGGAGAAGGAGGATAAGGGTCAGGGGTGGAAGAGGAGAAAATTAGCCCCATGGCAAGTGTCTAAGAGATTTGTAAAAAGATAAATCACTCCAAAGACTTTGATACCCCTAGTCTCAACGAACTAAGCAAAACTCACGACCTTTCAGTGTTTTGATACAAATCATATTTTATTTATAACAACAGATGATGAATAGGGATAATGCTAACTGATGGTTATAATCTTTTAATGTGTGTTAAGTCTTGCAAAGATGCTATGCCTTCATTTTAAGATAAAGGGGACAATTGAAAAAAAATTATGTGATAACATCTCAGCATCGTCCATCATTGCCCTCCCTTTTTCTATTTTAATACTTTATTATCAAAGCTGCTAATTTTTTTCTGATTTCTTATGATGCTTTCCTGGTACATGAATATTAAGATAAGGGCCTATGTTAAGTTTAACACATCTGAATATTAAGGAATACATAGATATTACTAGCACAACACAAATTCTGATTCCAAGTCTTAGTGGACTTATACTGAAAATTTTTCATTCCTTGATTTTATGCGAGTGTTTCTTAGTTTCAGCATACATCAAAGATCAGAACAGCCACTTAAACTCTGGGTACTTAGACCTAAGACTCAGAATGGGACCTAAGACTCAGAATGAGAATATCTGAGATTCATCTAAGGACTGGCTTTCTAGAGATTTCTAAGCAGCACTTGTGATGTAGGTTGAAACAGCTCACCATAAACACTGCCTATTTATTGTCCCCTTAATTCCCTTCTAATAACCTCTGCTAGCTGTACTGGGTCAAATGGTTCTTCAGAAAGGCTCACAATAATAAAAAGTCCAATCCGAGGATTAATTTTTATCTATTTCATGCTTCTTTCTATAGTCCAGCTGGGAGGATCTTAAAAAATATTCAGCCCCATTATGAACACGGACACATCAAGGAGCTTAATATTTCAATAAAAAAGGAATCAATGTGTGCACTGCATACTGGTCAAAGGTTAACTGCCAGAAGACAGCTATTATCACCTTCCCTCAATAAAGAAATATAACTGCTAATAGCTTAAGGGACGTACCCAAAGTCATTTACAAGTTTTCAAGTGCTGTTTAGCAGAAGACCTGGCCAAGAAGATTTGACCAGCATATTCTGCTTCCTTATTTGTTGCAATCAGTAAAAGGATAATAAGGATGATATATTAGCAGTTGGATTCAATCGGGTGTGTTTGGATATATATATAATATTTAATATATATAATATTTAACAATATTTAAATATTTTAGAATATATTATATATAAAATATATATTCAATAGTATGTATCAGACTATAAATAATCTAAACAGAATACACAAATATAATCTATTTTTTACACAGAAGAAATTGTTTGGAAACTCTTTAAATTGGAATTTTAAAACTTTACTTGACATAGGTAAAATATGATTGTGAATATTGCCACCAAATCATTAGAAGTGGGCAATAAAATATTGTGATGAAGGTTATTACTCCGACAAGACCCACAATTAAACAGGCAAAAATAGGTAAAGGGGGCAAATGCCCAACAACCCAGGGATCACAAACCTTTGTATTCTCATCTCCACCTCTAGAGAGCATAGACCAAAGTCAGACAATCTCACTCATCACAGGAATATTTTGCCATAAAAGAAAAAAGATTGGGCTAGAAAGCTTAACAGCAATAGAGCCTTAAATACAGGAGATTATATAGAAATATTACAAAGCATTGTGTGGCATAATTTTACTTATTTTTGTTATTTTCTCACTCATCTAAGATGAAGAAACTTTCAGCTGAAGTATAAAAGCATGCCACATTCTATTGACTGTATTCTATCAAAACATATATTCATTTCTGTTGTGAAATAGTTGGTTCCAATATATATATATATATATATATATCTTATGATTAAAAAGGAACAAACAAGCGAATGAACACATCCTCCTGGAGTTATTGGACACTGAAAAGATGGTAGAGAATAAATGCATAAAACATGTCAAGCCCTGCATTAGGTCTTACAACTGATTTTGTTATCGATGATAGTCTAACTTTCCTTTCTTGGAAAACCATTAAACTCTAACATATTGTTTTGCTTGTCACTTCTGTCTTTCTTTCTCTCTTCCCTAGGCAAGCATATTTTCTTTCTCCACTATGTCAATTACAAAATAATTCTTTAAAAAAAAAATCTTTCAAAAGCAGGCCTGGCCAAATGGTTCAGTGGGCAGGAGCACTGTCTGCTCTTGCATAGGACCCTGGTTTAGTTCCCAGCACCCACCTGGTGGTTTACAATCCTAAATTCTCTAGTTCCAGGGACAACAGGCATGCATGCAGTGCAGATACACACAGATTGGCAGAGTGGAAGGAAATAAATACAAATGGATCTTTAAAGCAAAGATTTAAAATGGAATTACAGGCAACGTCTGATTTTATCCTCAGGGGAAAACAATCAAGTTAGAGAATTCACAATTCCTTATTAACTAATAAAAAGCTGCTCACCAATGCAGTTGAGGAGTTGTGTGGGGACAGGACTTGCCTTGCAAGGGTCATGTGTTCAACTCTCAGCACTGGGGGAAAAAAAAAATAAGTGGCTCATCAGGAGTCAACAAGCATGGAACATTGTTTCAAAATAGTATATTCGAAATGTGTTGTAAAATTCATCAAACTGTTCTATCACTTGACTAAATAACATTCACTCTCCATTTCACTTTTACTTTCATAGAAGCCCACCTGCTTGGGAACATTAGGCCAAGAAATAATAGCTTCAAAAGACTTCTCATATATAAGCATTAGTTATAGATCTTGTTATCATGAGGCATGAAAATAGGCAAAATAAATGTCTTCAGTATGCTCACTATCTTCCACTGATTGGTACACTGATATGCCTGATTGTCAAAAGGTTGCTTTACATTAGCCAAAGCAGTAAACCTGAATTTAAGAAGTTAGCCTGCACTGGTTACGCAGGAAAATAAAACCCACCCTCACAGAAACATCTTTCTCTACTTAACGTTAAATTTGCTATCTTGAGCATTTTTAATCTAGGTAAGAGCTGTGATTTTATGGAAGCATAAGCATTTTTCCATAAAAGAGACATGTTCTCTTGACAGGGTTTTACAACAGGCCAGACAGATTGACAACTTGAAAGTCATTTTGGTGACTATCGAGCCTTTAAAAAATTAAATCAGGAGGAGGTTAATTGAAGACATGAATTTGAAAGTAGATTGCACCTTTCTTAGTGCTCTGAGATCAAAATACGATACTAACTTACTTTTATGAGTGAATGATGGATATTTCATAAATTTTTACATAAGTTAATGTGGATTTTCAGTGCTCATTTTATAGATTACACATTTAGCATAATGGGGAAAGACCTAAGAGTAATTTCAATCCCAAACTACCAAATGAAACAATTTTGTGATACTGGGTATGTCTCTGTCTCTCGTCTTTCCTCCCTGTTGGTCACAGGGAGTCTGTGTGATCTGTCTAGGAAAGGCCCAATGAACAGGAGTTGTTGGCCCACACAAAATGGGCTCTCTCTGTGTGTGTGTGTGTGTGTGTGTGTGTGCAGTTTTTGTTTGTTCTGGTATTTTTTTGTCTAACTGGGGTTTATTTCTTTGTAAATGTGCTGGTTAGTTTTATACCAACTTGACACAAGCGAGAGTTAACTGAAAAGTAAGGAACATCAATTATAAATGCTTCCACAAGATCCGACTGTGGGGCACTTTCTTAATTAGTGATTGATGGGGGAGGACCCAGTTCTTTATGAGTGGTGCCATCCAAATCACCCAGAGCAAGCCATGGGAAGCAAGCTAGTAAGCAGAACCTCTCCATGGCCTCTGATTTGCACATACTCCAGGTTCCTGCTCTGTTTGAACTCCTATCCTGATTTCCATCAATGATGGCCTACAAAGGGGAAGTGTAAGCCAAACAAATCCTTTCCTCCCCAACTCCCTTTTGATCATAGTGTTTCTGCAGAGCAATAGAACAGTGACTAACACTGTTTGTTTTGATTTTAAAGTTTTTGTTTTGTTGGGCTTTTTCTAATTTGAAAGAAAGACTGAACAAGAATTTGGATGGGTAGGGAAATGTGGAATTTCTAGGTGAAGTTGGGAAAGGAACATTATCAAAATATATTGTACGATAGGATGGTATTAAGACAAAGTAAAATGAACCAGAGAGAGTAACACTATATGAAAAGCAGGACTTGTTTTCATTAAAGACCCTTATGTTTTATTACAAGTCGGCATAACTCTCTCATAACATATCCGGTATCCTGAAAACTCATTTGCTCTACGGAATAACAGCAGTTATTTATATGATGAAATTTGAAACTATTAAAAACCAAGTGTTTTGAAAATTTCCCCATATTAAAAAAGGTACAAAATGCAAAATATTGGGGTCAGAAAAATGGCTCAGCAAGTAAAGATACTTTCTATTCAAAAAAAGCAAAAGTCTGATATTCTAAACTCCCACCCTGGAACTCTTCTAAGTCAGGCAGAAGGAGAGAACTAACTCCACACAATTGTTCTCCGACCTCAACACCAGGACACTCATCATCCCCCACCCTAAAATACAACAATAACAAATAAAATTGTAAAATACTGTATGATACTAACTTTTATAAATTATTAACCCAATTTTTCAACAAATGAATACAGGAAGTACATAAAAACATGGCATGCTTACTTTGTTCATTACTGAGTATTACTTTTTTCTTCTGTGCTTTTGGTATTTTAGAAATTTCTTCTAAAACACATGGTCAACATTTTAAATTGTTGTTGTGAAAGGCCAGTCTTTACATGGAGATTGGAGAAGGAAGCAAAGACCATCTCCTATATTCATAGAGAACCTGTACCTAAGACTGAGAAGTCAGCAGAAGCTCTGAACATGAGAGAGATGAGGAAATGCCAGGAAAATGAGTTATAGAATTGGGAGATAGGAAGAAATGGACCTGAAACATGACAAAAGAAGAGGAAACGGGCGCGCAGGCAGGCCCAGGTGGCGGAGGCACCGGCAGGCAGGCCTAGGCAGCGGAAGCACCAGCGCACAGACAGTTCCGGGTGGTGGAGGCACCGGCAGGCAGGCCTAGGCAGGCAGGCCTAGGCGGCGGAAGCACCGGCGCGCAGGCAGGCCCGGGTGGCGGAGGCACCGGCAGGCAGGCCCAGGTGGCGGAGGCACCAGCAGGCAGGCCTAGGCGGCGGAAGCACCGGCGCACAGACAGTTCCGGGCGGCGGAGGCACCGGCAGGCAGGCCCTGGTGGCGGAGGCACCAGCAGGCACGCATAGGCGGCGGAAGCACCGGCGCGCAGGCAGGCCCGGGCGGCGGAGGCACCAGCACGCAGGCAAGTCCGGGCGGCAGAGGCACCGGCGTGCAGGCAGGCCCGGGTGGCGGAGGCACCGGCAGTCAGGCCCGGCAGGCAAGCCTACGCGGCGGAAGCACCGGCGCGCAGGCAGGCCCAGGTGGCGGAGGCACCAGCAGGCACGCCTAGGCGGCAGAAGCACCGGCGCACAGGCAGGCCCGGGCGGCGGAGGCACCGGCAGGCAGGCTTAGGCGGTGGAGGCACCAGCAGGCACGCATAGGCGGCGGAAGCACCGGCGCGCAGGCAGGCCCAGGCGGCGGAGGCACCAGCACGCAGGCAAGTCCGGGCGGCAGAGGCACCAGCGTGCAGGCAGGCCCGGGTGGCGGAGGCACCGGCAGTCAGGCCCGGCAGGCAGGCCTAGGCGGCGGAAGCACCGGCGCGCAGGCAGGCCCAGGTGGCGGAGGCACCGGCAGGCAGGCCTAGGCGGCGGAAGCACCGGCGCACAGACAGTTCCGGGCGGTGGAGGCACCGGCAGGCAGGCCCGGGCGGCAGAGGCACTGGATGCAGGATAGTGCGGGCAAGAAACAGTGAAACCTGCACTGAGAGCAGATTGCCCCGCTACAATTAAATCAAACCCAATAGATACCATCGGTAAGAGGAGATGGGCAGACGCCAAGGCAAAAATCCACCCAACAATCTGAAAAACAACATGAAAACACCAGAACCCAATGATCTTACAACACAAGGACTTGAACACCCTAACACAGGAGAAGAGGAAAAACCTGACTTTTTGAAAGCAATAGAGTCCCTTAAACAACATGTAAAAAACGCCCTCATAGAAATGGATGAGAAGTATAACAAAAAGTTTGAAGAAATGAGTAAATACGTAAATGATACCCTGGGAAGCCAAGAAAAAACGATCAAACAGGTAATGGAAACAGTCCAAGAATTGAAAACTGAAATGGAAGCAAGGAAGAAAACACAAACTGAGGACCAGCTGGATATGGTAAATATAGGTCAACGAGCAGAGACTACAGAAACAATGGACTGAAGTCTCACGATCCAAAGGAGGAACAGAAGGAGAGTGAGCACGAGCAAGGAACTCAGGACTGCAAGGGGTGCACCCACACACTGAGGCAATGGGGATGTTCTATCGGGAACTCACCAAGGCCAGCTGGCCGGGGACTGAAAAAGCATGGGACAAAACCGGTCTCGCTGAACATAATGGACAATGAGGACTACTGAGAACTGAAAAACAATGGCAATGGGTTCTTGATCCTATTGCACATAATGGCTTTGTGGGAGCCCAGGTAGTTTGGATGCTCACCTTAATAGACCTGGATGGAGGTGGGTGGTCCTTGGACCTCCCACAGGGCAGAGAAACCTGCTTGCTCTTTGGGCTGAGGAGGAAGGAAGACTTGATTGGGGGAGGGGGAGGGAATGGGAGGTGGTGGCGGGGAAGAGGCAGAAATCTTTAATAATTAAATAAATTAATTAATAAAAGAAAATAAAATAAAATACAGTAAAAAAAAAAAAAAAAGAAGAGGAAACAAATGGGGTGGCTGTTCCAAAAGGACCCACTGGGCTTTAGACATTTAACTTGTCAGTAAATTGTGTGTTGATGGGAATAAGACCAGGCCAGGGCAATACAGAGTGGAAAGCAGTGGAGATTGTGGGTGAGTGGCCACGAAAAACAAGGGGATGTACAACCTGATGTAACCCAACCGTGATCTCCTTTGTGTTTGGACCTAGATTTCTCTCAACGTTGCTAGTTTTTTTTATTTTAATATTATAAAAATAGAATTTAAAGATCTACATAATTACCATTATTCTGGAGATTGTCTTTATCCTACCAAACGTTGCATAAGCTAAATACCTTATCCAGAATTCCCTAAGGAAAGCGTATCACTATTATTTATGGTTTTAAAGGTAGAATTTATTGAGATTTTGTAAAAATAATTAGATAAAAAGTTATTCTCACTGACTATCGGAGATATAAATAGTTAGATGGATAGATGTATAGATGGATAGATGGATAGAAGGATAGATAGATGGATAGATGATAGATATAGATAGATAATGCAGGGTAAAACAGCCACTTGTATAGATGGAAAAGTTATATGATTACTTCTATGCCCATAACCTAAAAGAAAAATATGTGTGATTAAAATTCAATTTGTTGGTTTGAAACGTAAATTAGGCCAGTCGTGCCTGTCCTACACTCTGTTTGAAGGGGAAAAGGTGACATATTAATATTAACAAGTATTTTAGATTATAACAACCTATACCATCAAAAATGCATTAATAAACTATTCTAAATATATATATTAAATCTTTAAAGATTTTAAAATTCATAAACTATTCCATCAAAATTTATAATATATTGAACAGCAGTTATTCAAGATTATAACTTTAGCTCCTCCCTCTCTTCATTCTGATAAACATGATAAGAAAGTTCATACAGAACCAGAATCTAAAAATTATTTAGGTTTTTAGATGAATATCCTCATAAATGATAAACAAAACTATTAGCATTCACATGTGCTCTAGAACTCAGGCTTCTATCTGAGTGACAAGTTGTAAATTTAAATACTAATATAAATAAATATATGGCATCAAAAGGTCCTTGGGCAAATAAATAATATAATAATATAAATAATATAAATATATGACATAAAGTCCTTGGGCATCCTCACTCATGGGTTCCTCTACTATCTTCTAATATATTCTGAGCTGTACTATGGATATTCTGAAAATAGTATTTTGTGTTATAGAAGAGTAAGTGCATAAATATGCTCAGACAATGCAACTATACATGCATTTGAAGTTAAATTGACTATGTTAGGCATCTAACGTCCACATTTGTATAATTGATTATAAACGTTCATCATCTTTGGTGTTCTTACTATTCTTTGGCTATTCCCTCTACCATCAGGCAGAACCTTAGTTATACAAGGTCTGAATGATCTAACTCTCCATCACTCAAAATCCCTCAACTGTCACATTATTTTTAAGTTTATTGACCTTTTAAAATCCCTGTAACCTGTTCTATCAAATGGTAGAAAACACTGTCCTTGAGGCTTTATAGAGACAAGGAAAGCAGATATTTTGAAAGTCCTTCTTCTATGTTGTTTATATTGATTGCTCACTTTCTGATACAGGTAGCAAAGAAGAGTTGAGAAGACTCATTCACACGTCAGATGCCCTTTTTCTCTGGGTCACCAAACTACTTAAAGACACACTTTTACAGTGATATTTACAGCATAATCCTTAGTTTTGAACCCCATTCAAAGGATTAGAAAATAATTGCTCTATCTCTGGAAGGTAGTAACAGTGCAGGAAGGAGTGAAGAGGAGTCTATTTTATCATTCTTTATGTGTTTCTTCAGTGACTGCAGTTATAAACATTCATGAGAGTTTTTCCCTTTCTATGTCTGAAAGTTTCTAGATTTATTCTTAAAGACATTTTATTTTTAATTACGTGTTTGTGTGAAAGACCCTACAGACCCCCTCCTCAGAACCCGCAGCTAGCAGGCTCCCCGGGAGAACGTCCTGTTTGCTTGAAAGATTCTCAGGATCAGCAGCTAGCCTGCTCTCATGAGAGGAAAACAGGATATCTATTAGATAGGACATCTACAAAGCAAGATGGCTGCAAAGTAGGATATCTATAAGATAAGAGCAGGATGTCTGCTGCCAGACATCCATGCTGGGAGAGGAAAACCATTCATGCCCCCCGCCTCATTCCGATAACCAAGCTTCTGCTTCTGTAAATTGCTTTTTGCTGCCCTCTTTCCTATAAAAAGTCCTCCTCCCAGTCTGCAGGTGCGCAAGTCCTCCGAAAGACTTTGTCGCCCGCAGGTACCTGTGTCTACTTAATAAACCTCTTGCAGTTTGCATCCAACTCGTGGTCTCGGCCTGGTCTGTGGGTCCGGGGTCTCCACCTGAGGGAAGGTCCCTACCGGGGGTCTTTCATTTGGTGCATTGGCCGGGAATTGAAGGCCCCCACCCAGGGACCACCGACCCACCATCGGGAGGTAAGCTGGCAAGCACCGATTTGTTAGTCTGTGTCTGCGTTGTTTCTGTGCTTTGTTAACTCTGTACACTCAGATCTGGGTGCTCTGTATCTGGCGGGCCTAGGAAGGAGCTGACGAGCTCGGACTTCCACCCCGCAGCCCTGGAAGACGTTCCAAGGGTGTCTGGAGCCCTGAATTAGGTGGCAGCTTTTTCCGGAGCTCAATCTGTATCCCAAAGTCTTGCTTTGCTGACTTGGGTCTGAATCTGGAGCCTTTTCAGTGCTCATCTGACGGGCCACATTCCAAAGGTGGCCGGAGCCTGATTTTTCACAGTCTCCGTCTGAATTTTTGCTTTCGGTTTTGCGCCAAAGCCGTGCTGAGCGTCCATATTGTTTGTGTCTGATTGTTGGATTTTTGTGTTTAAATATGTTCTTTGTTTTTGTATATCTGTTTGTGCTCGAGCCTAAATCTGGTACCATGGGACAATCGTTAACAACCCCTCTTCACTTAAGAAGGGGGGAAAATTGGGGTTTTAACTGTTTCTCAGAGACTGGAACTGATGGTATTTAGTAACAACAATGTCTGTCATTGTACTCTTACTGGAATTGACCTGATGATATTTGTAACTGCTTATAGAAGTTGGAAAAGTTTGACACACCCTGTAAAATGTTGAGCCTCCTCCACATGCAGGATCAGATAGCCCAGAGGGACCTGAAGCGGCTATGGCCGAGGGGCCCCCACAAGAATCCCCGGCCCTCTCACCTATGGCTGGCCAACAGAGGGACAGACGCGAGCCGCCGCCTGATTCCACCTCCCACGCCCTTCCCCTCCGAGAGGGTCCGAATGGACAGCAACAGTACTGGCCATTCTCAGCTTCTGATCTCTGTAACTGGAAACAGCATAACCCTTCCCTTTCCAAAAACCCAGTGGCACTGACTAATCTAATCGAGTCTATTTCAGTCACCCACCAGCCCACCTGGGAGGATTGCCAGCAACTCTTGCAAGCCCTGCTTACCTCAGAGGAAAAGCAAAAAGTCTTTTTGGAGGCTCGGAGAAACGTTCCAGGCGACAACAGTCGCCCAACCCTTTTGCCTAACGAAATTGACGAGGCCTTCCCTCTGACGCGACCTGATTGGGACTTCACCACAGCTGCAGGTAGGGGACACCTATGCCTCTATCGCCAGCTGCTTATAGCGGGTCTCCGAGGGGCGGCACACCGCCCCACCAATTTGGCCCAGGTTAGGCAAGTAATACAGGGAAATGAAGAGACGCCCGCAGCCTTCTTAGAGAGGCTCAAGGATGCTTATAGGATGTATACTCCCTATGACCCGGGGGAACCGGGGCAGGCCACTAGTGTTTCAATGTCCTTTATTTGGCAGTCCAGTCCGGATATCAGAAGTAAATTACAGAGGCTGGAAGGTCTGCAGGGATATACAATACAGGATCTGCTGAAGGAGGCAAAGAAAGAGGCAGAGAGATAGGGGAAAGAGAGAAGGAAAGGAGAATTTACAAGTATATTCAGAGGAGCAACCAATAAATGAGGAAAGAGACATGAAACAGAATAAAGAATTAAGCAGGCTGCTGGCCACTGTAGTTCAAGGACAAGAAAGAGAGGGAGGTAGGCTGGGAGAAAGGAAGGGGGCCAAAATGGACAGGGACCAATGTGCTTATTGCAAAAAAAAAGAGGCTCTTGGACCAGGGCATCCTCATCCCCTGCCGGTCACCATGGAATATCCCCCCCCTTTTACCAGTAAAGAAACCAGGGACTGGGGACTACCAGCTAGTGCAGGATTTGAAGGAAATAACAAAAGGGTGGAGGACATGCACCCCACGGTCCCCAGCTCCTATAACTTATTGAGCACTCTGCCACCATCCCACGTATGTTGATGACCTCCTTCTGGCAGCCGCTTCGGAGAAAGAATGTCAGGAGGGCACAAAGTCCCTCCTACAGACATTGGGACAATTAGGATATCGGGCATCAGCCAGGAAGGCTCAGATGTGCCAGAAGCAAGTCATTTACCTAGGTTATCAATTAAAAGATGGACAGAGATGGCTGACTGAGGTGAGCAAACAGACTATCACTAACATCCCTGCCCCCCGGAACCCCCGCCAGCTGCGAGAGTTTCTGGGAACAGCGGGATTCTGCCGCCTCTGGATCCCAGGGTTTGCCGAAATGGCTGCACCCTTGTATCCTCTAACTAAACAAGGGACAATGTTTGATTGGGGAGAGGAACAGCAGAGGGCTTTCAAAAACATTAAGAAAGCCTTACCAGCCTCCCCTGCTTTAGGCCTCCCTGACATCACCAAACCCTTTGACTTGTTCGTGGATGAGAGACAGGGTTACGTCAAAGGGGTCCTAACTCAAAAACTGGGCCCTTGGAGGTGTCCTGTAGCCTATCTCTCAAAGAAACTCAACCCAGTTTCTTCAGGGTGGCCGCCCTGTCTGCGAATGGTAGCAGCTATTGCAGTCCTCACTAAAGACGCGGGTAAACTAACCCTGGGCCAGCCACTGACTATCCTGGCACCCCATGCGATAGAAGCCTTGGTCAAGCAGCCTCCAGACCGCTGGCTCTCCAATGCCAGCATGACTTACTACCAAGCCCTGCTCCTGAATGCGGACCGGGTGCAATTCGGACCTGTGGTCGCTCTTAATCCCGCGACCTTGCTACCCTGCCTGAGGACCCGGAACACCACGACTGCCTCCAGATCCTTGCAGAAACACACGGGACCAGACCGGACCTGACGAATCAACCCCTCCGAGATGCTGACTATACTTGGTATACGGATGGCAGCAGTTTCCTGGCAAATGGGAAACGAAAGGTGGGGGCAGCAATGACAACAGAGACTGAGGTAGTTTGGGCAGAAGCCCTACCAGCAGGCACCTCCGCCCAGAGGGCTGAACTCATCGCTCTGACCTAGGCACTCCGGATGGCAGAAGGTAAGAGACTGAATGTTTATATGGATAGCCGATATGCATTCGCCATGGCTCACATACATGGGGAAATTTATTGAAGATGAGGGCTGCTGACCTCAGAAGGAAAGGAAATTAAAAACAAACTTGAGATACTGGCACTCCTGAAAGCCTTACTTTTGCCCCCAAAATTAAGTATTATGCACTGTCCTGGGCATCAAAAAGGCCATAGCCCTGAGGAAAAGGGAAATAGGCTGGCAGATAACGCTGCTCGAGAGATTGCTATAAAATCAACCAAGACCTCCCAAGCTCTCCCCTTGACGAACCCGGAAGAGGCCCAAGCCTCCAGTTCGCTACCCTATAGTAAAGAGGACACTGATCTCCTAAAGAAAATGGGGCCGGCCACCAGGAATCCCTGCATAGGTGCTGAGAAGTCCCATCTGGATGGGTGAGTGTGTGCTATCCTGGGGCGCACTGTCCCGGTAGAGAGCACAAACGCCCCCCCCCCCCAGCTCCTGCTGCAAGGCTTTCTTTCCTACACACCCGCCCCCCACCCCCACCCCCAAGCCTGCCTTGTCTGCAAGGTCCTTAGCTGTGGAACAGTTCCCTGCCCTTTCACTAAGGCTACCAGCCCAGAGCAGTGAGTGCCTGACTAGAGGGCAGGCCTCAAGGTCCCCGCCAGGGAAAGCGGGCCCCTGCTGCTGGGGCTGCAGTCTCTGCTGTGATCTCCTGGACCTGCTCTGCCTGCGCCCTACTTCCCTTTGTCCCTGGCTCATTGGGGCATCCAGGAGTTCCTGTGTAGGTGCCGAGAAGTTTCATCGGGACGGGTGAGTGTGTACTATCCTGGGGCAGACGGTCCCGGTAGAGAGCACAAACGCCCCTCCCCCAGCTCCTGCTGCAGGGCTTTCTCTCCTACACACCCGCCCCCACCCCCACCCCCAAGCCTGCCTTGTCTGCAAGGTCCTTAGCTGTGGAACAGTTTCCTGCCCTTTCACTAAGGCTACCAGCCCAGACCAGTGAGTGCCTGACTAGAGGGCAGGCCTCAAGGTCCCCACCAGGGGAAGCAGGCCCCTGCTGCTGGGGTTGCAGTCTCTGCTTGTGATCTCCTGGACCTGCTCTCCCTGCCCCCTATTTCCCTTGGTCCCGGGCTCATTGGGGCCACCAGGAATCCCTGCATAGGTGCTGAGAAGTCCCATCTGGATGGGTGAGTGTGTGCTATCCTGGGGCGCACTGTCCCGGTAGAGAGCACAAACGCCCCCCCCCCCAGCTCCTGCTGCAAGGCTTTCTTTCCTACACACCCGCCCCCCACCCCCACCCCCAAGCCTGCCTTGTCTGCAAGGTCCTTAGCTGTGGAACAGTTTCCTGCCCTTTCACTAAGGCTACCAGCCCAGAGCAGTGAGTGCCTGACTAGAGGGCAGGCCTCAAGGTCCCCGCCAGGGAAAGCGGGCCCCTGCTGCTGGGGCTGCAGTCTCTGCTGTGATCTCCTGGACCTGCTCTGCCTGCGCCCTACTTCCCTTTGTCCCTGGCTCATTGGGGCATCCAGGAGTTCCTGTGTAGGTGCCGAGAAGTTTCATCGGGACGGGTGAGTGTGTACTATCCTGGGGCAGACGGTCCCGGTAGAGAGCACAAACGCCCCTACACTAAGGCTACCCAACCAGAGCAGTGAGTGCCTGCCTAGCGGGCAGGCCTCAGCAACCCCCGAAAGGGAGTGCAGGCACCTCCAGCTTGTACTGCAGTCTCGCCTGTGTTCTACTCGACCCCGCCCGACCCCTTGCATTCGGCCTTCTTTACGCGGGTCATTGGAATACCACGCATCCATGTTTTGGTGTTGAGGAGTTCATCTGGAAGGGAACGGTTCCTGCCCCTACACTGAGGAGATACACCTAGAGAGTTAGTCACAGCAAAGACTGGTCCAAGACATCAGGCCTCTCCTGGCTCCATTTGAAGGAAAAGATGGGCAGGCGCCAATGCAAGAATTCCCCCAACAACTTGAAAGGCAACGTGACATCACCAGGATCCAGGAATCCCGAAATGAGAAGTGTACACCCTAATCCAGAAGAATTAGAAGAATTCGACTCAAAAGTGAATTTTATGAAAATAATAGAGGACCTTAAACAGGAGGTGAAAAACTGCCACAACCAATTAGAGATTACAAACAAAAAGGTAGAGGAAATGAATAAATCTCTCAAAGATACCCAAGAAAACCAAGAGAAACAAGAAAAAGTAATCAAACAGGTAAGGGAAACGGTTCAAGACTTGAAGAATGAAGTGGAAGTAATAAAGAAAACACAAACCGAGGGAAGGATGGAGATGGAAAATTTGAATAAACGAACAGGAACTACAGAGACAAGTACCACTAACAGATTACAAGAGATAGAAGAAAGAATCTCAGACACTGAAGATACCATAGAGAAAATAAACACTCTCATCAAAGAAAACAGCATAACCAACAAATTCTCATCACAAAACATTCAGGAAATCTGGGACACAATAAAAAGACCAAACCTAAGAATAATAGGGATAGAAGAAGGAGAAGAAGTACAGCTCAATGGTCCAGAAAATATATTTAATAAAATTATAGAAGAAAACTTTCCCAACCTTAAGAAAGATATTCCTTTGAAGGTCCAAGAAGCATACAGAACACCAAATCGACTGGATCAAAAAAAAACATCTCCTCGTCATATAATAATCAAAACACAAAACATACAGAATAAAGAAAGAATATTAAGAGCTGCAAAGGAAAAAGGTCAAGTTACCTATAAAGGTAAACCTATCAGACTTACACCTGATTTCTCTATGGAAACCATGAAAGCCAGAAGGTCCTGGATAGATATACTGCAGAAACTACGAGACCATGGATGCAAGCCCAGACTACTATACCCAGCCAAGCTTTCATTCACTATAAATGGAGAAAACAAAATTTTCCAGGATAAAAACAAATTTAAACAATACGTAGCCACAAATCCAGCCCTTCAGAAAGTAATTGAAGGAAAATCACAAACCAAGGAGTCCAACAATGCCCACAATAACTCAGACATCTAATGACCCTTCACCAGCACAACTTGAAGAAGGGAAACACACAAACTCTACTACCAAAAGAAGGAAAGAAAGAAAGAAAGAAAGGAAAAATGACCGGAGTTAACAACCACTGGTCATTAATATCACTTAATATCAATGGACTCAACTCACCTATAAAGAGGCACAGGCTAAGAGATTGGATACGAAAACAGGATCCAACATTCTGTTGCTTACAAGAAACACACCTCAACCACAAAGACAGACATCTACTCAAAGTAAAGGGCTGGGAAAAGGTTTATCAAGCAAATGGACCTAAGAAACAAGCAGGTGTGGCCATACTAATTTCTAAGAAAGTTGACTTCAAACTAAAATCAATCAAAAGAGATGGAGATGGACATTTTTTACTCATAACAGGAACAATTCACCAGGATGAAGTCTCAATCCTGAATATCTATGCCCCTAATATAAAAGCACCCACTTATGTAAAAGAAACGTTACTAAAACTCAAGGCAGTCATCAAACCACACACACTAATAGTAGGAGATTTCAACACTCCTCTCTCACCAATGGACAGGTCAATCAGACAGAAACCTAACAGAGAAATAAGAGGATTAAGGGAGGTAATGAATCAAATGGACTTAACAGACATCTATAGAACATTCCACTCAAATAAGAAAGAATATACCTTCTTCTCTGCAGCTCATGGAACCTTCTCGAAAATAGACCACATACTCGGTAACAAAGCAAACTTACACAGTTACAAAAAAATATCGGTAACCACCTGTGTCTTATCAGATCACCATGGATTAAAGTTAGAATTCAACAACAATGCTATCCCCAGAAAGCCTATGAACTCATGGAAATTGGACAGTCAACTACTGAACCACACCTGGATCAAGGAAGAAATAAAGAAAGAAATTAAAGTCTTTCTTGAATTCAATGAAAACGAAGACTCAACATACTCAAACCTATGGGACACTATGAAAGCAGTGCTAAGAGGAAAGTTCATAGCATTAAGTGCCCACATAAAGAAAACGGAGAAAGCACACATTGGAGACCTAATAGCCCACCTTAAAGCTTTAGAAAGAAAAGAAGCAGACTCACCTAGGAGAAGTAGAAGACTGGAAATAATCAAATTGAGGGCTGAAATCAACAAAATAGAAACACAGAAAACAATCCAAAGAATCAATGAAACAAAAAGCTGGTTCTTGGAGAAAATCAATAAGATTGATAAACCCCTATCCAAACTAATCAAACGGCGGAGAGAGAATACGCAAATTAACAAAATCAGAAACGAAAAGGGAGACATAACCACAGACACAGACGAAATTCAGAGAATCATTAGATCTTACTACAAAAACCTGTATGCCACAAAATTGGAAAATGTAAAAGAAATGGACACTTTTTTAGATAAGTACCATATACCAAAGTTAAACCAGGACCAGGTGAACAATCTAAATAGACCTGTTAGTCGCGAAGAATTAGAAGTTGTTATAAAAAACCTTCCCACCAAAAAAAGCCCAGGTCCAGACGGCTTTAATGCAGAATTCTACCAGAACTTCCAAGAAGACCTAATACCTATACTCCTTAATGTATTTCACAATATTGAAACAGAGAAGTCATTGCCAAATTCCTTTTATGAAGCTGAAGTTACTCTGATACCAAAACCACACAAAGACACAACCAAGAAAGAGAACTACAGGCCAATCTCACTCATGAACATCGACGCAAAAATACTCAATAAAATACTGGCAAACCGAATCCAAGAACACATTAGAAAAATTATCCATTATGATCAAGTAGGCTTCATCCCAGAGATGCAGGGCTGGTTCAACATACGAAAATCTATCAATGTAATCCATCATATAAATAATCTGAAAGAAAAAAACCATATGATCATTTCATTAGATGCGGAAAAAGCATTTGACAAAATTCAACATCCCTTTATGATAAAGGTCTTAGAGAGATTAGGAATACAAGGGTCGTTCCTAAATATAATAAAAGCAATTTATAGCAAGCCGTCAGCTAACATCAAATTAAATGGAGAGAAACTCAAAGCTATTCCACTAAAATCAGGAACACGACAAGGTTGTCCTCTCTCTCCATACCTCTTTAATATAGTGCTTGAAATTCTAGCAATAGCAATAAGACAACATAAGGGGATCAAAGGGATTCAAATCGGAAAGGAAGAAGTTAAACTTTCATTATTTGCAGACGATATGATAGTGTACATAAGCGACCCCAAAAACTCCAGCAAAGAACTCCTTCAGCTGATAAACACCTTTAGTAGCGTTGCAGGATACAAGATCAATTCCAAAAAATCAGTTGCCCTCCTATACACAAAAGATAAGGAAGCAGAGATGGAAATCAGAGAAGCATCACCCTTCACGATAGCCACAAATAACATAAAATATCTTGGGGTAACCCTAACCAAGGAAGTAAAGGATCTATTTGACAAGAACTTTAAGTCAATGAAGAAAGAAATTGAGGAGGATACCAGAAAATGGAAGGATCTCCCTTGCTCTTGGATAGGGAGGATCAACATAGTAAAAATGGCAATTCTACCAAGGGCAATTTATAGATTCAATGCAATCCCCATTAAAATCCCATCAAAATTCTTCACAGATCTTGAGAGGACAATAATCAACTTTATATGGAGAAACAAAAAACCCAGGATAGCCAAAACAATCTTATATAATAAAGGATCGTCTGGAGGCATTACCATCCCTGACCTCAAACTCTATTACAGAGCCTCAGTATTGAAAACAGCTTGGTATTGGTATAAAAACAGAGAAGTTGATCAATGGAACCGAGTAGAAGACCCTGATTTCAACCCACAAACTTATGAACACCTAATTTTTGATAAAGGAGCTAAAAGTATTCAATGGAAAAAAGAGAGCATCTTCAACAAATGGTGCTGGCAGAACTGGTTGTCAACGTGTAGAAGAATGAAAATAGATCCATATCTATCACCATGCACAAAACTCAAGTCCAAATGGATTAAAGACCTCAATATTAGTCTGAACACACTGAACCTGATAGAAGAAAAAGTTGGAAGTACTCTACAACATATGGGTACAGGAGATCACTTCCTACGTTTATCCCCAGCAGCACAGACATTAAGGGCAACATTGAATAAATGGGACCTCCTGAAACTGAGTAGCTTCTGTAAAGCAAAGGACACTGTCACTAAGACAAAAAGGCAACCCACTGACTGGGAGAAGATCTTCACCAACCCTGCAACAGACAAAGGTCTGATCACCAAAATATATAAAGAACTCAAGAAACTAAACTTTAAAATGCTAATGAACCCAATAAAAAAATGGGGCACTGATCTGAACAGAGAATTCTCAACAGAAGAAATTCAAATGGCCAAAAGACACCTAAGGTCATGCTCAACCTCCTTAGCGATAAGGGAAATGCAAATTAAAACAACTTTGAGATACCATCTTACACCTGTCAGAATGGCTAAAATCAAAAACACCAATGATAGCCTTTGCTGGAGAGGTTGTGGAGAAAGAGGCACACTCATTCATTGCTGGTGGGAATGCAAACTTGTGCAACCACTTTGGAAATCAGTGTGGCGATTTCTCAGGAAATTTGGGATCAACCTACCCCAAGATCCAGTAATACCACTATTGGGAATATACCCAAGAGATGCCACATCAAATGACAAAAGTATCTGTTCAACTATGTTCATAGCAGCATTGTTTGTAATAGCCAAAACCTGGAAACAACCTAGATGCCCTTCAATGGAGGAATGGATGAAGAAAGTGTGGAATATATACATATTAGAGTACTACTCAGCAGTAAAAAACAATGACTTCTCGAATTTTGCGTGCAAATGGATGGAAATAGAAAACACTATCCTGAGTGAGGTATCCCAGACCCAAAAAGAGGAACATGGGATGTACTCACTCATAATCGGTTTCTAGCCATAAATAAAAGACATTAAGCATATAATGTGTGATCCTATAGAAGTTAAATAAGAAAGTGAACCCAAAGAAAATCATATAGTCATCCGCATGGAGAGGGGGAAGTAGACAAGATTGCAGGGCAAAAACTGGGAACTTGCGGGTGAGGTGGCATGGGGCAAAGGGGAAATGGGATGAGAAATATGAGAAGGGGAGGATGGGAGGAGCTCGGGGGATTGGGATGGTTGGGATATAGGAAGGATGGATACGGGAGCAGCGAAGTATATATCCTATCTAAGGGAGCCATCTTAGGGCTGGCAAGAGACTTGACTCTAGAGGGGTTCGCAGGTGTCCAGGAATATGTCCCCAGCTGGTACCTTGGGCAACTAAGGAGAGGGAACCTGAAATGACCCTATCCTATACTGATGAATATCTTGCATATCACCTTAGAACCTTCATCTGGCGATGGATCGAGGTAGAGACAGATTCTCAATTTGGAGCAACGGTCTGAGCTCTTAAGGTCCAAATGAGGAGCAGAAGGAGGGAGAACAAGAGCAAAAAATCAGGACCACGAGGGATGCACCCACCCACTGTGACAGTGGAACTGATTTATTAGGAGCCCACCAAGGCCAGCTGGTCTGGGACTGAATAAGCATGGGTTGATTCCGGACTCTCTGAGCATGGCGGTCAATGAAGACTGATGAGAAGCCAAGGACAATGGCACTAGGTTTCAATCCTAATACATGAACTGGCTTTGTGGGAGCTTAGCCTGTTTAGAAGCTCACCTTCCTGGACGTAGATAGAAGACCTTCGTCTTCCCGCAGGGCAGAGAATTTGGACTGCTCTTCAGTATCGAGAGGGAGGGGGAATGGTGTGGGGGGAGGAGAAGAGGAGTGGGGATAGGGGGAGGGGAGTGGGGGGAGGGGGCAATATTTGGGAGGAGGGGAGGGAAATGGGAAACGGGGAGCAGGTGGAAATTTTAATTAAAAAAGAATAAAAAAATAAATAAAAGAAAAAAAAAAAAAAAAAGAACTAAAAAAAAAAAAAAAAAAAAAAAAAAAAAAAAAAGAAAATGGGGCCACATATGACACCAAAAAGCAACATTGGGTTCTCAAGGAAAAGATTGTTATGCCAACAAAACATACTTATAAAATGATAGACTACTTGCTTGCATAAATTGACTCATCTGGGGCCAAAGAAGATGAAAACCTTGCTGGACAGACAGGAGTCAGGCCAATACCTCCTGAACAGGGACAGAGCCCTGCAAAAAAGTGACTGATGAATGCCAAGCCTGCGCTCAGGTAAATGCAGGCAGAACCAAGCTTGGTCCAGGAGTTCGGACACGGGGACATCGTCCCGGAGTACATTGGGAGATCGACTTTACGAAGGTTAAGCCAGGTCTCTAGGGGTACAGATACCTCTTGGTGTTCATAGACACTTTTTCAGGATGGGTAGAAGCCTTTCCCACCAAAAACGAAACCTCAAAGGTGGTGACCAAAAAGCTCTTGGAAGAAATATTTCCCAGGTACGGAATGCCTCAAGTCTTGGCACTGATAACGGGCCCGCCTTCGTCTCCCAGGTAAGTCAGTTGGTGGCCAAACTCCTAGGGGTCGAATGGAAATTACATTGTGCGTGTAGACCCCAAAGTTCAGGACAGGTAGAACGCATGAATAGAACAATTAAGGAGACCTTATCCAAATTAACGCTTGCAACTGGCACTAGAGACTGGGTGCTCCTCTTATCACTGGCCCTGTACAGGGCCCGCAACACTCTGGGGCCTCATGGACTGACTCCTTTTGAAATCCTATATGGGGCTCCTCCCCCATTTATAAATTTCTTTAATTCAAACATTGCCGATTTTGCTAACAGTCCTTCTCTGGAGGCTCATTTACAGGTGTCTACAGATTGTGCAGAGAGAGGTTTGGAAGCCACTCACTGCTGCTTACCGAGACCAACTGAACCAGCCAGTGGAACCGCATCCCTTCCAGATAGGAAATACTGTTTGGGTCCGCAGACACCAGACCAAAAACTTGGAACCTCGGTGGAAAGGCCCTTACACTGTCCTTCTGACCCCCAACGGCACTAAAGGTTGACAGCATCGCAGCCTGGATCCACGGCTCACACGTTAAGGCCGCCCATACAGCTGAATCTGGAGCCCGCCGCAACCCCAGCATGGAGAGCCCAACGCACTCAAAACCCCTTAAAGATAAGGCTTACCTATGGGGCCCTTGGATCGTTATATGGGCCCTACTAAGACTGGGGATGGCGACATTCCCGGGATATGGCTGCCATCACCGGGGGGGGGGGGGGGGGAAGCGACATGGGACCAGGAACAAAGACTTCTATGTTTGTCCAGGACAAAACACACAAAAGGGACGTGGAGGGCCGAGGGACAGTTACTGTGCCCAATGGGGTTGCGAAACGATGGGGGAGGCTTACTGGAAACCCTCCTCCACCTGGGATCTAATGCTCAGAAGAGGAACCACGCCTGGGTACTCAGGAAGGGGACCCTGGACTTGCGGGGGGGAAAAGCTTGTGGCCCCTGCTATGATATCGCCATGATTCTCGCACTCCAGACAGACGCAGGTTAAGATCTTTCCTGGTAAGCCAGCTCGTGGTACTACACAGAATATTAGAAATGGATTAGATCAATATGTAAGAGCTAGCCAATAAGAGGCTGGAGCTAATGGGCCAGGCAGTGATTAAAAGAATACAGTTTCCGTGTAATTATTTCGGGGCATAAGCTAGCCATGCGGGCAGCTGGGTGCCGGAGACGCAGCCCCGCCGCTTGTATCACCACAGATATCACTACCGCTACCAATGTCCAGGAAGCCACCCCAGGAGGTAGATGCAACCCCTTAGTCTTAGATTATGGAGACCAGCCAATTTAGACAACTTCAGGCAGCCATGCATACTGATATCAAGGCGCTGGAAGAATCGGTTAGCGCACTTGAAGAGTCATTAACCCCCCCTCTCAGAGGTAGCCCTACAAAACAGGAGGGGGCTAGACATGTTGTTTTTACAAGAGGGAGGGTTATGCGCAGCACTCAAAGAGGAATGTTGTTTCTATGCGAACCACACTATGACAAAGCTTAGAGAGAGGTAAAGACAGACACAATAGCTGCTCGAATCACAACAGGGATGGTTCGAAGGGTGGTTTAATAAGTCTCCCTGGTTTACGACTCTATTGTCTCCTCTGATGGGTCCCTTGATTGATTGTCCTCCTTCTGATACTCCTGTTTGGGCCCTGCATCTTAAACCGCTTGGTCCGGTTTATGAAAGACAGGCTGTCAGTTATTCAGGCCCTAGTGCTGACCCATCAGTATCATATGGTACAACAACAAGAAACCGAGGTTCCCTAACTGCTTAGAGTAAAAGATTTAACTCTGTGATAAAAGAAAAGGGGAGAATGAAAGACCCTACAAACCCCCTCCTCAGAACCCGCAAGCTAGCAGGCTCCCCGTGAGAACGTACTGTTTGCTTGAAAGATTCTCAGGATCAGCAGCTAGCCTGCTCTCATGAGAGGAAAACAGGATATCTATTAGATAGGACATCTACAAAGCAAGATGGCTGCAAAGTAGGATATCTATAAGATAAGAGCAGGATGTCTGCTGCCAGACATCCATGCTGGGAGAGGAAAACCATTCATGCCCCCCGCCTCATTCCGATAACCAAGCTTCTGCTTCTGTAAATTGCTTTTTGCTGCCCTCTTTCCTATAAAAAGTCCTCCTCCCAGTCTGCAGGTGCGCAAGTCCTCCGAAAGACTTTGTCGCCCGCAGGTACCTGTGTCTACTTAATAAACCTCTTACAGTTTGCATCTGACTCGTGGTCTCGGCCTGGTCTGTGGGTTCGGGGTCTCCACCTGAGGGAAGGTCCCTACCGGGGGGTCTTTCATGTGTACATATGAGTCTTCTGTGCTAGTGAATACAGGTACCGACGGAAGCCAAAGGCCTTGACTCCCTTGGAACTAGAAATCATGAGCTGCCCATGTTGGATTTTGCTTCACTCTAGCAGGAGTCTATTCCTACATCTTTAGAGCTTGTTCCGAGTGGGCTCTGTACATGTCAGAGAGGGGCATTGCCATTATTTACTTTAAAACCACCATCTTTGACTGTAACAATATCAATTAAAATGGCCATGTTTACCTGGTGTGTTGTTTAAGTGGTCAAACTTGAGGTTTGGTCTCTTCATGTGTAAAACGAAAAAGTAAAATTTCATGCACATGTATATCCAATTGAAGCTGCGCTACTTTGTAGATATGCTACTTGAATGAACAGACAATTGCATGGATCTAAGTGATAGGAAAGAACGTTAAGGTTGAAAGAAAGCAGACTAAAACTGAGGCAAAAACAGGAGGGAGAGAGAAAAGTAGGAGAAAACAAGTGGTGGAGGTAGAATTCTCCAGTTAAATCATGACATACAGTCACTGTGGATGCTTTCCAGTTTTAGAGACAGTAAAATCTGCAAGAAGGTGAAAAGGTTCTTTGTAAAGAAATTAGAGACAGCATTAATCTAATTATTATTCACCAAACATATCTATCACTTTAGCTGACAAGGTAAGAAGGAGAAACTGCCACATGTGGTTTGTGGTCATGATCTAGGGCTTTATCATGACTTCCTTGCCTCTAACATGAGAAAGGCAATAAGCTGAGAGGAACAGAACCAGTATGTATATTGGAGCATGGAGCTGTGGGCTAAGGTAACATTGTGGGAATGAGTCTTGGAGGAAGGAAATATTGGTCATATGGAAATAAAACAGATCATCACAGCTTATTGTTTTCCTAACATAGAACCCTGAGTTTCTGAAAATGTGAACAGTGTAAAATATTTATCCTAAATATTTGTTGTACATAAAACAAAATCCAAGTAGGCAAAGATGAATCAATGTAAAGCTGATGATTTAGTGGCCGGTGGCAAAGTGCAGCCAGAAATAGAGATCCAGGGCATTCTGAAGGAGGAAATGAAAATACTCCTTTCCCTATTGTTTATTACCCCCACTGCCTTTGAGAATCTAGCATTTTTGTTCCTATTGTTGGAAAATAAATACATATGAAAAAAATAGTTCCCCAAGTTCTAAAACAAACAGGTTTGAAGTCATAAAGCAAATTCCAATCTGGGAGCAAAGGCCTGGCCCTCTACAGCTTGGCAGTCTCCTGACAAAGGACAGGAGATTTAACCTTACAAGTGCAAGAGAAAGTGGAAACTCCTCCCTCATCCCAGATTCATGGTTGAGACTAATTAAAGAGATAAAACCTAACCAAAACAAACAAACAAAAAAAAACCATACAAATGTATTTGATACGCGTTTTCTTTGAAACAGACATTTATAAGGAAATGATAACACATTAATGTTCATTTTTTTAAATAGTAGGTGTATTAAAGCTATGGTTGGTCACAAAGAAGGAGAGGTGGATATGAAGTTATAATCGGATAATGATAAACAAAAGAAATGACTAAGATTTGTTTGTTCCTCTTGTTCTCCACCAGAGTGCAGAGCTTTGGCTCTAGATATAGGGAGGTCATCTCTGTAATTAGGAATGAAGGACTTTACGACCTGCTTCAAGGGAATGCCAGAAACTTCTTCCTGAGTTTTATGAGTTGCTTCAGGGCACTTGGGGAGGGTATAACTGGCATTTCCACTTCGGGTGTTTACTCAAATACCAGGGTACCATATTTGGAGGAGCATGCCCTAAATCTCAGCATAGATAATAGTGTTTGTGGTAATACTGGACCAACAACCTTGACAGATGGCATTTAGCAATCATTTCTTTACTTAAAAGAAGACCTTGTATACTTATCAAAGGGAAGCAACACTCTTTTTCTGTAGCGTTAATAAGTGGCTTTTCTCTTAGCAAAAACTATTATATATAGGAAGACATCATTATAAAACAAATATTGAAAAAAATAACAAATACATAGAAGAGACTCTTAGATGACTTTACGAACTCTTTGTCCTTTTTGATGGCTTTATAGGCAGCTGGGTATTGGCTCTGTCTTGACTTCTACAGACAGAAATTCTCCATTCCAGAGAATTCATTGGGTGTTTCTACATGCTTCAAATTATACAGATAATAGAAATAGAATGTGCACTATGTGAAGCCTGCTGGACCTGTTTGAATGAGGTATGCATGATAGCACAAGTGCTTTCTGTGGTGACCCATGTATAATTTAGCAATTATTTGCAACAGTTCGTTTTCAAGAAGAAATGTTTCAATTTTCACATAAAGCATCTAATTACACACTCGCGTGCATGCACACACACATGTGTGTGCACACACAGACATACACACACTCTCACACGGTATTATCATATTCCTAATGGCCTCCTTATTTCCATTTTTTTCCTCTCCTCTTTTTTCTTTAAACTCTGTGTCTAATAAATCTCTTTCATCTCTTTGTGATCTTCTTTCTCTCCTACAATATTTAACTCTTCCTGGACATTTTATTTATTCTTTATTTGAATGGAAAAGAGATTGAGACTTTGCCATTTATATATTACATACAATAAATATATATCATATACAAAGAAAATCTGTAACAATTATGCAATATGACTTAACATTTATTATCTGAAAATATTATGTCAACAGGAAATAAAATTTCAAGAGGCCAAGGAAAAGAGATATTTTGGAGCATAGAAAATGCAGAAGAGAAATCGCGGAAGCACAGACTCAATTAAGCTAGAGAATCAATTAAGTAGAGTGATTGACAACAGCAATGCAGCTCTGTAGTGTTGCTTGTGGGAAGAGAGCTAGAGGTTAGGCAAATAAGTGAACACACACACACATTTTAATGCTGACTGTTAAAACATAAGCTCAACAGGAAGATATAATATTCTGAAAGAAACAAGTTCTACTAAATACCCAGTTTTGAAAACTAGATGTAGGATAGCATTTCCTAGGATAGTTTGTACAATTCAGAATTTCTCTTGGCTTCTCAGATGCAAGCATCCAATCTGCACAAAGACTTTCCTGAATTTTCCAGGATATGTTTTGTATTTTTTTCTGTTTAAATATCATGAATTTAACATTGGAATCTATATTTATTTATACTCCATTAAAAACATCACAAAATTGTGGTCATTAAAATTAATAAGTGATAAAAATGTCAATGCTAAAGAAAACTAAGCAGTGTGGCAGTTTTTATATCTTTGTTTCAGGAGTCAAGCAAACTGTTACTACACTTTCAAAGGATCTGCGAGAGAAAGGAGGTTGGGTGGGTGGAGAGAAGAAAGTTATCGAGCAGAGTTGAGTAGATCCACACATGTTGGAGTCTAGGTATGCAACATAAAGGGCTTCTATGAGGATGTGAGATTGCGGGAGCAAATTTGCAGCTGGGGTTCAGAACTGCAGCCATACATCCACTCCTGTGTGTCCCCAATATGAAGCTGTGCCTCTGGGATGGATGGCAACCAGAGGAACTTATCTAAGAGTCTGACACACAAGGGAGCATTCACGATACAAGAGAGGCATTAGATATGGGTTTCAAATACACTGTTATCCAGAGTGCCAGCATTCCGGTCTCTGTCACCCACATAGAAGATAGAAAGAAAACTAGCTGAAAGGAAATATTTTAAAAAAATCTCCTGATACCAGCAACAAAGGACTCTCTCCAACATAGTTAAAATCTAGATTATTCCATAAGTGAAATCCACAATTAAGACAACCTCACTCTGGACCTCAGGATAGAGGGCTCAATCAGTTTTTAGGGCCTCTCTCTACATAAGGGGCATCTCAGATTATCAGACACTTACTAATTCAGAAACATGAAGATGAAAGAAGAAAAGAAAAAAAAGGGGGGAAAGGGAGATCAAGACATTAAAAGAATTTAATTCAATACTAGTTTCAATGCTGCAATATCAGATTATCTAATATTATTATCTATATATAATTATCTAATATCAGATATCTAATTTCACATTAGAATACTGATTTTGGTTTTGTTCTGTACATTTTTTAAAAAGGAGGAAAAACATCAAGGTGGCTCAATGTGTAAAAGTCTTGATTAACTCAGATTGATTCCTGGGATCCACATGGGGGAAGGAAAGAAAGGCCAGCTAGAAATGGTCCTTGACCTCCAAATGTTCACTATGGCGTGCACATTACCATACAACATGTATATAGAAAAAATAAATAAATTGATAACAAATACTAAAATAATAAGAAGAAAAGAAAAAGTCTTTAACATTTAAAATCTTATAAAATTAAATTTTTAACTACACTGATTTATTTAATCTTAGGAGCAAACCCAGGGTATAATGCATGGTAAGTAAGCATGTGACTACAAAGACATCATTAATATACCCTCCCACCCATCTTTCAAAGCGAAGAAACCCACATAAAATTAAAGAAAATGTTAAACAATGAATTTCTAGTTTACCCTACATGGAATGGAACAATAGAACAAAGGGAAATGCAGTTGAAAAAACAGAAATTTACCAAAAGTCAACTTGTATTATTTATTGCAAATAAAGAAGTTTAAAAAATAAATGGGAAAATATTAAATAAATAACAAAAGAATCTTTAAATTTAACTAAAATACATTTCACTGATATTCACATTTAGAAGTCCATAAACTACCCAAGCCATAGGCAAGAAAGCAAAAGGAAACAAACATAATCACTTATACAAGTTTTTGTAACTATAAAGTTTCATTGTCTGACAACTAAAGAGACATCTGAAAATGAAGGAGAAAAAACAACCACATATTAAATCTCTAGACAAACGTAGAATGAGTCTTTAAAATAGTGATGCAAATAGCAAAGGTGTTTTTAAACTATTAGTCATGGTTTGACATCTAAAACTTAATTCAAATCAATCTACCATTAGAGAAAACAGATATTTGATTCTTTTCAATGTTCAGTCTTTCAAAAAAGTTTGCCCTTCTCTGTATTTAGAAGAAGGTGCTGGGACATCTTCTCAAGCAAAAACAAAATAATTAATAAGAAACATTCCTTTCTTCTAGATATATATCAACTAGTGTTTCCAGCTCCGTCCCAGCATGAAGGAGGAATTTTGTATCTAGACAAACCTTTTCTGGAAAATACAGGTGGCTTATATAATCACTAAAAGAAAAAAATAAATCATCCCATGACACTGTCAGCAGACATGTGTGACAGTTTATTCCCCTGACATCTATACACCAGAAATGTCAATTTACAAATACTGTTGTGCCTGCGACTACCAGAGACCCCCTCCTTGTTCTTTTCTTTTGTATGGTGAAATCTGTCAAAAATCCACCAGGAATAAGGTTGTAGAGCCATGCTGGCTCACTATTTCTGCCCTGGATGAAATATAATCCATAAAATGAGAGCTTGGGCCAGTGCGGAGTATTTCAGCTCTTGCAGAATCCACAAGAGTAGAAACCCCAGTTACGGAAAGGCCACGGATGCCAAACATACAGCAAATGCTCTTTGCAGTGACATCCATGAAGCAGTGAGTGCACCATAGAAAATTTCGGAGACTGTAATCTGGAAAACAGCAAGGACAGGTGCAGAGATGGTAGGAACACACACACTGAGCCTGTGAGGAATGGCTTGATGCTAAAGACTTAAACATTACAACTAAGAGGGAAATTTTAAAAATAGAAATGAGATTATTTCTCAACTTTGGTGACTAAAAATGAAACCACTAAATGTAAGACAATAATATGGGAATATTTAGCCAGCAATCATAAACTAAATAAGAACAACAAAGAATAACAAAGAGCAATTGGCACCACAGAACAACACAAATATTTTTGTAGAGAAGGAAATATAATGATAGAGCTTTAGCTAGCACTGAATTAAGTAGAGTAAACATGGTCATGCATTCTAAGACTTGCTTGGGAAAAGAATTTAAAGTTGTCTTAATCTGCAGAAACAGAGATCCACAGCTAATAAGAGTCTAGTTCATATGCACTGCTGGTGGCATTTTGAATTACATTACTTGAAAAAGCTATATGTCAAAATATGGCAGAACCATAAAGTTTTTATATGTTTTGACAGTAATTCCTTTCATGGAAATTTATCAAGAGAAACCAATTCAATAAGATAAGTGTGGTTTGCTATAGAATTATCTGTGGTGACAACAAACATAAAATAAATGTCTAGAAAAGAAAGGATTAGAAAATGTTGTCAAACTTAGGGATATAATAGGATTTGTAATTAAAATTCGTAATTATAAGCACTATTAAGCAAAAATGTTTATTATATGGAGATAAATTAAAGCAGAAGAAAATAAAGTCCTAGGCCCAATGTAGTTGCTGCTATTTAAAATTATGCTAATTTGTGAGAAAACAAACAGTAAGAAGAAATCAAAACAAAAGGGGGAAAAAGCTAATTTAAAAGAAGTAGAAATTCACAGCAAAAAAAAGTAAGTTTATCCATTAATCAACTCATATACCACATGGGGAAGACGATTGTAAAGCCTCATGAGAAAGCTGAATGTCATTGTGTGGAACTACTCTCTTATGACTAAACACCACAACATTTAGGGGGTTAAAATTTACTTAGGTTCTCATTTTGATGTGTGATTTTTGACAGGGCCTGTGGTTCCTTACTATTTCTTCGGGGTTTGTGTGTTTCCACTTGTAGGTGGTCCTTAGCAATGAGGTCCCATCTCTGTGATCCACGTATTCCTGCCTGGCAGCAGATTGCCCCTGCCATGTCTGCATTGTGGGCGCCTGGAAAAGGAGTGGGCTGTGCAGAATGTTTGAAGCCTAGACTTAAAACTGGCACAAGATCACTTCTGCAGCTTCCTAATATTCGCAAATGTCCTGACCCTAGCCTTGGTCCCAGCAGAAAGAAAACTGAAAAGCAGTTCTTCACAGGAAGAGTTGCAAAGAACGCCATGCAGTGAGTATGCCAGTTCTGGCAAGCTGACTTGGACCCACATGGTAAACGGATATAGAATAAAGTTCCTCAGGCTCTCCTCCGACCTCCAGACCCACCCACTGACACAAAATAAACAATAGTCAACGTTTAAAAATTAAACGTCAATAATAAACATAATGTTAACTATTTAACGTAAAAATTGGACTCTAAAAAAACAAAAAACCCTGTTTAATAAATTATACTGAAATACAAATTTTTACTTACCAATATCTTAAAAGTTCAAAAGCTTAATAACACTCTTGGAAACTGCAAAATTATTTACTATATAATAATGTGTTATAATAAGAATGGAAAGTTATTTTTAAATGGACAATAAATAGCAGATTTACATAAGTATTTATCCTATGATCCACAAATTCTAATTTCCAGAATTTACTCTAAAAAGTGCAACTTTAAAAGTGTTGTCGAAATTGGGCACAGGCTACTCATTAAAGCATTTTACACTTGTAACAGCTAAAGATATTGCACAAATTTACGTTCTTCAATAGCAAACTTGATGAATAAACATAGAAAACTTCTACCATGAAGCACAAGGACAGTGTTAAAGGCCAAGGGGCTAATGCAATGGTAGCTATAGAGTGACCACTAAGATTTACCCTTAAAGGGAAAAGACCAAGTACTTAACTTCAGTTTCTCTGGTAATCATGTATATGACTAATATAACACACATCATGAGTCTGAAAAGTAATGAGAAGCTAAGCCACAAAATTAATACAACATTTACTTATGAGGGTGAGGGAAAGTGTCTTCCTAAATACGTTTTATTTATTTATTTATTTTAGTTTTTTCGAGACAGGGTTTCTCTGTGTTTTTTTGGAGCCTGTCCTGGAACTAGCTCTTGTAGACCCTGGCGGTGGTGGCGCACGCCTTTAATCCTAAATATATTTTAAAGCTCATAAGTGCTTTATAATTTTAAGATAAAATGATATAAAAACAAAAACTACGTTTACCAAACTTCATGAAAAAACTAGACACATTATATATTTAGACAGGGGCTCAGTCAGCAAAGAAAAAAATATTTAAGTGAGAATTTTGGTTTGCTTTTCCACCCTGAGTAAAATTTTCCTGAGGGGGGGTGGATGGAATAGAACAAGGAGGAAAACAATCTCTCTGATCAGCTAAAGAGGCATTATCACACCAAAGGCAAATAAGTAATTATGAAATCAATTGAGTTAATTATAAGCCCATAATGATAAATTAGAATTAGAAATGTCATTATAAACTCTTAATTTATTCCCTCTAAAAGAAGTGATAAACATGTCCTCTAGAATGACAAAAGGCCTAGAAACAATAAGCAGCCATTGATTGAACTCTCTAGTAGTTGGAAGTTGGCTCTCAATTTTTTTTTTTTTCTAAACACACCAGTTTACACAAAGAGGAATCAGGAATTATTGAGGACATTTGGAACTGGAAAGGAAATATGGGAGATGAGCTGATTGTCTAGAATTTATTAAAGACCATGGCAGTTACATATGAAGGTAGGAAGAGTCAATCTGGAAAGCCTCTTTATACTGTATGTGGGGAAACTGAGCACCACTGAAATGAAAATCTGCAAGTATTGATGTCTTTCAAATACTCCGTTATCCAGTAATACAGAAGGACTTTCAGAAAGTATATCAGTCACTTTCAATGATTAATCATGCATTATTTCAAAGGGTGAGTAAAGGAAAAGATTCAAGGATTTAATATGTTTCTTTCATATAAAACATTACTTTGGGTGTGAAGTCATTTAAGTATAACCTCAAACCAAACAGAGCAAAATGTGTGCCTGTAACAGAACATAGAACAATACATAAAAGTGTAAAAGCAGCCAATATAAGTCAGAGGAAAACATGCAGATAATCCTATCTTCATTTTTTCAAACATGAAAATAAAAATGAAATTAAATAAATAAAAATTAAAATTAAATAAAAATAAAGAGATAGTAGACATTAAAAGATATACAAAATGATACAGTCCACAAAGACCTCAAATCCATCTATGGTGTACCAGTTTCTTCCATTATGGAAACACTCCATTCTCTCAGGGGCTTAAGGCAAAAGGTAAAAGTCAATACAGCCTCAGGAAGTACCTGAAATAAACAAGATTCTCTAGGCCCCTCCCTGCCAGTAATAAACAATAAAGACTGTTGAGACTCATTAATAGATAATACAAGCTAAAAAGAAGGTTCTCAGACCAGCAAGTTTCAAAGATTCTGAGACCAAATTAGTTATCAGGAAGAAGCAGAAAGGAACAAAAGGAAGAGGTTTAAAACAACCGAGAAACTCGGAAAGGACAACAGAGGCTTTTGTGGACAGCACTATTTTCCCGGCTAATTTCTTTGTGTGCTTGTCATGTATACATACTGATTTGTGTGGGTTAATTTTGTATCTTATGACTTTGCTGTGTGTACCTATCATCTGCAGAACTTCTCTAGTGGCATCTTTTACCATCTGCAAATAAAAAAATGAAAGATATGAAACATGAACACCATGTTTTGACCTTGTTTGAATATTGATTCAAGCAAACCAACTGCAAATACTCAATTATATAAATGAGGAAATCTGAATGTGAGTTTGATCTTTGATGATATTGTTTCTAAGGTATTTCTTTTAAGTATGAGAGCAATGTGTGGCCAAGATCAAATGAGAATCTGTATTTTAGTCATGTGATCTGAATGCTTGCAGTTAAATTAAATGTTGTTCTGATATCATTTATAAAATTCTGTAATGATTCTGTAAAGTAGGAGTAGGGAGAGTTAAACAATGTCACAGTGAAGACTTTATCATCTTTAAATACAGTTACCTAGTTTACAAATGGATCATTACTAGCAATGTTTTCCAAATTTTCTTCTTAAAATATTAAAATGGATTGCATATTTATCTTTCATTTCTGATACTAACATCAGCATAAGTTAAAGAAAAGTTGAGCTCTTTCATCAAGTCTCATCTAATTAACGTTTCAAATTGAATCGTCCCTGTCTCTCGTTTTTCACAGCTATTCTTTCTCTCTCTTACTTTTATATTTTAGTTTTCTTCTCTGTTGTTTAAATTTTCTTGGAAATTTTTCCAATGGCTAACACTTTTTTGTTCTCCATTTATTTCTTTACCAAATAAATCCACTAACTAGTAGAGGAGCTTCATTGAGAAATCTCACTATTAATGTTCACAGTAAGCATTCATAGTAACTTCAGAGGTTGCATATGTTAGTTGTATCATTCATCTACTACAGTTACTCTGCAATATTTTTTTATTTTATTAGCATGCATATTTTTAAAGTTTTTATTTTATTTTTTTTCATTTTACACACCAACCCAAGTACCCCTCCTTCCCTTTCTCTCATCCTTCACCTCCATCTTTCCTACTTCCCATCCTCTCCTCAAAAGGGGTAAGGCCTTCCTTGAGGAGTCAACAACATCTGGCATACCAAGTTGAGGCAGGACCAAGCCCCTCCCCGCAGAAAGACAAATACAATATGCACTCACTCATAAGTGGATAATAGGTGTAAAGCAAAAGATATTTATAGAGTTTTGTTTATATAGGTGTTTTGTTGCACGTATGTCTATGCACTACTTGCATTCCTAGTGCCTGCAGAGGTCAGAAGAGGGTATCAAATTCTATGGATATGGAGTTAAAGACAGTTGTGAACTGCCATGTGGGCACTAAGAATCAAACCTGGGTCCTCTAGAAGAGCAGTCAAGGCTCTTAACCACTGAGTCATCTCTCCAACCCCAAGTGTTGTGTCTGATGGTCATCTACTGGTTGTATAAGAACAGCACACTAACTGTGCCACTCAGCTCCATGGTTATCTACTGGTATATGTAGAAAGATTCTGCCTTCAGTCAGAACATAACACCAGATTCATCACATGCTCCAACTGTTAAATAACTCAGCACAATAAATTTAGCTGTTTTCACATGAACCACTGATGCGCAAAAATAATTTCGTGCTAATCAGTAATAATGACTATATACCCAATGAGTCACTGCTACACTTTAAGAGGAAGACCGTGCTAATGCGTGAATAATTATTGACCTGATTAAGTGCCCAATTCTCCTCTTGGGGGAAAAAAGTGCACATCATTTAACAATCCAGCTGTATACTGTCTGCGCGATAAAAGCAAAGGGTAATTTGGATAACTAATGCACCAGCAAAATTCTGTTAGGCAGTTCCCCAAAGCAGATGATGTCCATCTTCCTTAAACATTTCAGGAACTTACATTTTTCTCTGCCTTGTGTCCTTAATGTGCTGCCAACTTCTTTTCTAATTTTTTATTCCCCTAGAGACAAGCGGGAAAAAGAATTAGAGA
This sequence comes from Chionomys nivalis, assembly GCF_950005125.1. Classification (NCBI taxonomy): domain Eukaryota; kingdom Metazoa; phylum Chordata; class Mammalia; order Rodentia; family Cricetidae; genus Chionomys; species Chionomys nivalis. The sequence continues at coordinate 54,218,980 of NC_080088.1, read as the reverse complement.
AAATGAGTAGATGATGATGTTTTATCTCTCTATAAGTTAAGAGAGTTTGGAGTTTCAGAGGAAAAAAAATCTAATACAAGTTAGTGCTTCAAGAACATTCCTCCGCAAGACCATGTTTCAGTGCATTTAGAAAAGCAAATCTTTTTTAGGACACAAGAAAAGACAATACTCCCAACACTTGACAAAGACCAAGGCAGATTTACATAGAGTTAAGAGTTAGTATTCCTCAAGTGAAAACTGTCTCTGCTCAGATTGTTACCTTTGTTGGTTATACTTCGTTTCCCATTAAGCAAGTTCAAGGAGAGCAGCCAGTTCCCTAGAGAGGCGCTGCCCTTGTAAAACAGAGCTGGGATTTGAAGAGGAATGCTGTGGGAAGGTTTACAATGCACTGCCTTGGAAATTAAGATGCTGAGGGAGACTGCCGTGATAACACTAGAAAGAGCACACCAGGACAGAAACACATCCTTAAACTTACAATATGCCCAAGGAAAAGAATTTGAGTCCCATACCAAGGCTGATATTGGAATATCATCATGTTTCAGGTACATCATTATTAAAATGTTCAACTCTAGAAGAAGAAGGGGAATCAACCTATAGTCTTTCTTTCTTTTTTTTTTTTTTTTTTTTTTTTGGTTTTTCGAGACAGGGTTCCTCTGTGGCTTTGGAGCCTGTCCTGGAACTAGCTCATGTAGACCTGGCTGGTCTCAAACTCACAGAGATCCGCCTGCCTCTGCCTCCCGAGTGCTGGGATTAAAGGCATGCGCCACCATCGCCCGGCCAACCTATAGTCTTTCAAGAGGCACTGGTGTCAAAGTGATGCCTGATCCTGAGGAAAGTATCTGGTAGCCACGACACTATCTTCATCATGCAAACTGCATCCAGAGTTGAACAGGAACAGAAAGTATCCCTGTGGATGACATTTAACCAAAACACATTTATATCCTGAATGTGACATAAGAGCATATGGGAAATAAGGGAAAACCTTTACTGCAACTCTGAAGAGAGCTCAGTACTTTCACTGAATGCTGCATTTGAACATCATCAAAGGCGGCAGGGGTGAGCCATCTTCATTTGGGAGGCTCTTATTACTGCTGCTTGTTTTGAGTGGTACACTTTAATTTTAAGAGGAAATGTGAATCTATTGCCAAGGTACTTTGAAACAACAGTAATATTGAGTTTGGGTCTCCTGAGGCAAGTGTATCTTTAAGTTGTTTGTGACTCAATATTCACTCTCAGCTTTAATCTTTTAACCTTCAACTTCTTCTCTCTGAATAGGATGTTCTTACTCTATGCCAGAGAGATACTGAGGTCCCCACTGTATTGCACTAACGATTCACTCAGATTTCTCCTCATTGAAGACTGAATGATATTTCCATATTATAGTATCAAACAATAATTATTTTCATTTCAGTGACTCTTGATCCTGAATAAAATTTAAATATAAGGATTATTTGCTGTTTAGAAAAACAAACCACTAAATAGTACATGTTAAATGGAGTGCTATGTCAACAATCATGATACAAAACCATCACTAAAAAAATAATTTATTTTTATCAAGAATACGTGATGACCTGAACTCTTTTACTTTCTATTATTTTGTACAAATCAGGTGTTACTATGTGACTCTAATAACACTTGTCAAAATGTTATTCCAGCATAGACATTTTGTAATTCTTAGAGACCTAATGTAGTAATTCTCTCTGTAATAGATTCCTGCATTGAGAAAATTTTAGATAAAACCATAGCGATCCCAAATGGTGCAAGAAGTTCTACAGAGAAAGATGCAACTGGGAGGAGCCTTGCCTATCCACATATAAACTCGTGACCTAAGGATATACTGAAGTGTCTTCTACAAAGTGTGTCCCCAGTATCCACTCCATCTGCTCATGTACTATTTGGTGCAAAGAGGCCAGCTTACCTGAACAATGAGAATTTGGCTGTCACAGCTCAAAATTCTGTGCAGAACTTCTCTCTTACCAACACCCCTGCATTGTGACATGTGAAGAAACACAAGCACTGCATAGTCTGTGTACCAGAACCCCAAAAGTATGTGCTTCTTAATCACCCAGAAACTTTGTTTCTCTATTTTCCTGTTACTAACCAGAGAAAGATGTAGTCCTTAGCTCATTGAACCATAACTCCTTGCCTGTCAACCTCCTAAAAAAGCGTGTTCTACCTGCGAAAGTTCAGAGTCATAGGATCGTATTCTATTTGCATCTCAGAACCAAAGATGACACCATAGTCCACACACAGGGATGATAAAGTTTATGTTTTTAGGTAGATAAATTTGGCATGGCAGACTTGGCACTTCATACAAGTTGGATTCTATCATTATGTCGTCTATTAAATTTGAATTCATTTTGTGGGGAAGTGGGACTTGCAGATCAAGAATCCTAACTCTAAATTATGTCCACATGCCCAGTTAAACCTCTGGATAAAAGTAGGCTGAATAAAGGAATATTCATTACTTCATTGCTGACATAAAAGATAATTCACTGAAACTGCACTAAAATTGTCAATTTCCATTTCAGTCAGCATCACTAACAGTCATATTTGTCTTTGTGATGCTGGAGGAAAATATGAACATGTCACTTCCTTGTTTGTCTCAAGGCCATATTCACAGTAAAACTCTACTGCAAATATATACACTCAAAGGATAGCCATATTCACAGAATGGCCCAGAGTAAGAAAAATGAATGGAACCTTTTACTGGGTTCTGATTACCTAGACTAAGGTATTGATTTTAATTTTTAGCTCAAGATATATGCATCTATAAACATATATGCGTATGTGTATGTATATATAATATACATTATATATGTATGTATTATATATGTATGTATTATATATGTATGTATATATATAATTTCTTAGAAAACAATATTCTTTGGCCCATGTATTTCCTCAAAAGATTTTAGAAAGTCTTTGGAAAGGTAAATTTTTAAAAGCTTACCAAAATAAATACTGATATAAAAAGCTCAACAGAAAAGCTATATGGAGAAAATGAGAAATGAAGAAATAAAGGTATGCCAGAAATTTCTAGCTTGGATAAAATCCCAGGTATTGTTAAAGTTTTCTGTCTATTGAAGGAAAGAGAAAAAGCCAACATTGTCATCATCGAAATGCAGAAAGTTGATTCTGTGAGAGGAAGTTCCCCACACATGTAATAAAAGTATCCCATAATGGACACACTGGGCAGTCATTCTCTCAGTCAACACAAGATTCTTTGAGAAACAAGAAGAGGGACAGAGCCCAGGACATGAAGGGGCATGTTGAACTACATAATGCTATCTAAAACAAAAGGGCTATTGATTTTTTTCCATTAATTCATATCTCAATGACATAAACAATTTTCAAAGATTTGCTTGGCTTTCACTGTATTTTGGAGCTGTGTGTACGCTTTCCCAGTGAAAAACAAAGTTAGACCAATTAAAGATATATTATAATTTGTTTTATGTGTTTATATGAGTTGTCAAATTAAATTTATATCAGGTTGGTCTGTGCTGGTTTTTCATAGTAAAACTGATGGCTCAATGCACTGATTTGTAGACAAGATGTCCTTCACCAACATGGGGTAGTCATCATTCAACCCTTTGATGACCTGAATACAAAAAAAGTGATTTTCCCATCTCACTGCACTGCTTGAACTGAGTCATCACACTGCAATACTTCCTGGTCTGAGGCCACCCACTTGCAGACAACAATTAGAATTTGAGTAAATCTAGTCCTCAGAAAGAACATAGAATGAATATTTCCTCTCTCTCTCTCTCTCTCTCTCTCTCTCTCTCTCTCTCTCTCTCTCTCTCTCTCTCTCTCTCTTTCCCCCTTCCTCTCCTCTTCAGTCTCTGGTGATTATTATTGTCTTAAGAATTAAAATAAAAGATTCAACTAATTAGCATAATGTAAATTACCAATATTTTACTCAACTTCTGTCACAAATTGTTGTGGAATGATCATTCTTATCAACATACCCAATTTTGTAAGAAAAAAAATGATTTGAAAATTTAGCTTCCTAATTCCTCTGAAGTTGTCTTCAAAAATCAAGTGACTAAGAGAGTTGGAAACGCAGTCTTAATTGACCTTCATGAGACCCTGGATTCATTTTACGTCTTTCAACATCACTTGCAATACTCTTTTCAGCTCAATGTGCATTTTTTCAGTGATGGAGGTGGGTCTTGTATTAATCTGTTGCTTTCATTGGTTAATTAATAAAGAAACTGCCTAGGCCCATTTGATAGGCCAACCCTTAGGTGGGTGGAATAAACAGAACAGAATGCTGGGAGAAAGAAGCCGAGTCATTGAGTCGCCATGATTCTCCCACTCCAGACAGACGCAGGTTAAGATCTTTCCTGGTAAGCCAGCTCATGGTACTACACAGAATATTAGAAATGGGTTAGATCAATATGTATGTAAGAGCTAGCCAATAAGAGGCTGGAGCTAATGGGCCAGGCAGTGATCAAAAGAATACAGTTTCCGTGTAATTATTTCAGGGCATAAGCTAGCCATGTGGGCGGCTGGGTGCCGGGGACGCAGCCCAGCCGCTCATATTACAACATTTCAGCCCACGTTTATAATAGAGTCAGGCCGTGTTGGGAGTGACTGGAGTTGAAGAGGAAAGGCATGGAATGTTTCTTCCTTCAGAGAATGTTGCATTCTTCCTAGAAACAAAAGGCACATCAATATTTGTAAAATGTAAAAGTTCTTATAAAAACAAATAATAGGAATGCAAATCAAAACTTTAAAAACTAAGATTAGAAGCAAACAACCCCTAGAGCATGTAAAACTTGAGCTTGACCTTGGAACGAAACAACTCGTATAAATCATAAAAACAGTGTCAATGAGGATGTGGAAGAAGAGATAAGAGCATCACTGAGAATTCAGAACTCTATACTGAAAGGGCTGGAAAGCTGACCATGGGAGATAAATAAGGACACAGCTAACAAACAATGATGAAAACAATATCATACAGTGGCCAGAGCAGAAAGTATAAAAGTTTCCTTTGATCAGAGAGCTTGTGTAATTTATATATTGAATGTCATCACATACATTATGAGACTATAAACTGAGATGCTGTTTTCTTTCCACGTCTCTGTGACTCTGCTGAAATTGCAGAGGTAAATTTTATTTCCTCTCCACACTGACTGGCAGAGTGAGTCAGAAACCCTGGCAAGCTCCGAGGCCAAGACATGTTTTACTTTTGCTTGAAAACATTAGCAACTATTAAAATAATTCTTTTCATTTCATCTGTTATACAATAGACAGGAAACGCATGGAAGAAAAACACATAGACTTAGGATCCATTAGTCCTTTCACAGCTGGGGAGAAATGAAACCCTGCTTTATCAAAGTAATTGCGTTATTATATGAGACTAACTTTACTGAGGCTACTTTTCTCTCTGTGGAAAATAAATAAGTGGCCAGCTTTTCATAGCCCAAGCATACACTCTCACTTTTAGGTGTTGTATTATTTCTCAATACAGAATGCATGTATTTTGTAGCTTAAACTGTAACCTTATTATTCATGTGGTAATTTGTGGGTGTCTGGTGGATGTCAGGTGCTCTTGTAAGTAATAGAAGTAGAGTGATCAGCATAGATTACAGGACCCAGCCACACTGTACAACATACATTTCAGTGCACAAGATAGCAACCATGGAGTCAGCAAAGAGGCAGTATGGTGACGTCAGGCTGTAAACTAGTGTGACAAAATAGGGGAGTGGGTGGAAAACAATGTAACAAAAGGTAACATTAGAACATAAGGCCATCCTTTAAATACACTGGTGAAGGGAGAGGCCACTTAGGGGGCATGCTAGCATTTTGCCTCCAGGATATAAAGAGGCAGTAGATGGAGGAGGAAGAATGTTCCAGGCGAATAGAACAGCAAAGGAAATAGTTCTGACATAGTTGCAAAGGCCCTGGTATTTTCAAGTAACAATAAGGGGTTACGTGGTGTGGCTGCAAGACATGAACCAAATATACTGCATGAATTTGGAAAACGGGAGGGGGCATTGCTGTACATAGAGAGAGAGATTTTCACATAGAAGAGAATCAAACGGAGCATAGTAGCTCAGGTAAGGAATTAAGGAATGAGAGAAAAAAGAAAATAGTCTTCACACAGGATAAAACTTATTCTTGTCTGGATGAACACTGTATTGTTTCCTTTGCCAGCTTCTTAAATAGGGAATTTTCTTCTTAATTAGCTATTTTAAGCTATAAAAGAATCTAAAGAATAAATGAAATTTTATTTTCTCTTTGTCTTGGAAATTTTCCAAAGATGTACACACAAAAAAATTCAGGGGGTAAACTTGCAAACCATTATTCAACTAACATAGTGTTTATCAATTATTCCCTATGTCCTTCACAATTGCAGCTGCTATAGATTTAGAAAAGACAGAAAATTCGTTTCCTGCCGTCGGGGAACTTAGAGTCTGTATGAGATTTCCATGAAAGCAAAAGTCCAGTGATGCTGTCACAGATACCCAATCAGCAAGAGGAATTACAACTCAAATCCTACACTTGCATTTTAAAAGATTATAGAATTATATAAAAAAATACTGCTTTGAATACTCATAGGAAAACATAGAAAGCATGTGGGACAGAAACACCAAAGAAGGGGCTTAGGTTTTGACACATAGACACAAAGTCTCTTATTTACAAAGTGAAGACTCAATATCACATTTTCAAAGGAGAGTAGAAATTGCAACTAGAAGTTTGTCCTAGGGAATGGAAAGGAGAGAATGATAATCAACCACACTGACAAGTTTGAATTCAATAGATACCGTCAAACTTCCCAGTTTACCAAGAATGAAAGTATTTCTTCCAGAAAAATGTGCAAATACCTAGGAAAAGAATCATGCCAAGCATATTCATTTAGAGAATTCAAAAGGGAAATAATGCAGTTAGTTCAACAGATGCATCCAGCATATTTCAAGTAATAGGTACTTTGAAAAAAATTGAAATTTATGCCCTAGCAATGCTGAAGCATGCATGGGCAGCTCGTATAAGGTGGTTCTGTTGAACTCGTCCGTATTGGGTTTCATGGTCTAAGCTGATGAGGACGACTGACCAGATCTCTTTCTCAATAGAAATTTTAGCCACTTTAAAATTCTTAAAACTCCCTCAGGTAGATTAAACCCAAGTTGCTGTAGGAATTTCTGTGGCCAGTAGCCTTTAAGTTACCTGCCCACTTGAGCATGGCCTCTCATACTATATATGCCAATGTAAAGTGTGCATCCAGCCTCATTTTTGCCTGTGGTTGCTGTTCCCCATTCTATCAGATGATTGTGATCTGTGAGTCTACCTCTAAATAAATAACCCTCTATTATACTCCATTCTCAGCTAATGTGGGATTTCTTTTAAGCATCCTTCTTCACCAAGAAAGACTAAGGATACTTGGGAGACATGAGGTTACTTCACTGGGACATTGTCACCATATATTTAATAAAACAAGATAAGAAAGCTTACAGGACATCTCTTACTACCAAAATGTTTCACTTTACAATGCCAAAATACTAGGGATTTTGCAAAATGTGAATGTCTGAGATTTAGGAAAATAAGCAAATGCAAGGAAAAAAACATAAAAGAATCATAAAATTTTTTATTTAGGAAATTCAGGAGGGTGATAGTATAGTTAGCTCAATCTAAAAAATCAGAGAAAAGGGTCAATTTATGGTGAAAATGGCAGAGCTTTGGATGAAGTGAAGGAGATGAGAATCTCACTGAGAAGCAGGTCAGAGACAGCTACAAAGAACAGAGAACTAATTGAGAGATGCGTGTCGAGTCGAAGTTAAGTCAAACTAACGTTTCTACTGTTGTCATTCTCAGCCTTAAATCTGATTATAATTGCAGGATCAGCTAGCATCTGCTCTACCTTCAGATGAACCATGGCAGCTGTCTGAAGCTAGGCCTCCTCAGAGGGGATGGGGTCAAGCTGCATGACATTTTGTTCACACTGAGCTGCCCATCTGCTTTCTAAAACTAAGAGTGCTGCAGTTCACAAAGAGCTCAGCTGTGTTCACCTCAGAGTAGACCTGGCAAGCAGGCATGCAAAGAATGACGGATGATTATAGTACCAGAGAGTGTAGTGCAGGAATGCAGCTAGAGAGAAGAAAATAAAGTTGACCAGAGACTGACACAAATCAATTCTTCCTTAATAAATCTTCTGGTCTTTACCTTTGTCTTTTTATGATAGGTTATTTCGAATGAATAATCTACATAATTTTAATGCTGTTATACTCAGTGATGATGCATAAAATAACATGTGAAGTTCTACATTGTTTCATCTCAGAAGATCCACAACAACAGATGCTGAGACTACCGTAGTTCATCCCCAAATCACAGGGTCCGTTGCTGATTTTCCAAGATGAGGATTTTCTCACCACACTTTCTTCCAGAACCATACAAAACGACAACAAAAGTAGATTGTACAAAAACATACCTGAACCCCTGCCTTGAAGACAGTTCTATTCAAACTACATTGACTTGGCATATATCTTATAAGAAAAACACCACAATAAAGAGCAAACAGAAAAGAATTCTTCCCTCTCCAAACCAAGGAAATGCCACATGTTTTACAGTTCATAAAGACAAGAGACCAAATAAATCTTCAAACAGCCACCATGGTTTCAACTCAATAACTCATGACTCAGCGAATAATAAGCCTTTCAAGCAATCGAAGGGGCAAACCTAAGATTTTATTTACTGACATAGCTGACAACGTTGTGTAGATACGTTGGGCCAACTTCTAAGTCCTTAACCATATTTTAAGATGTCTATTTTTGTTAAAGAAAAACTAACACAGTTCCTACGAGATATGCACAGTTTATTGCTTCTCTAATCCCACATCACATTTTGTAAATTGCAAATGAAATCCATGAACGTGTAGTGCTTTAAACACTGTATCAGAGAAGAAGAAATCTAGCTGCTATCTCCAGTTCTTAAGTCACTTCTACTTTTCTGTCCTGGTCTTTCTGCTCATCCCATAGAAAAGTGTTTGAAATACTTGAGGTTTCGCAGTCTTATTTGATTTTATATTATCTCCCTAGATAGTCAACAATCAAACTAAAATTGGACAAAGCACGAGGCTATTATTTTAACCCTGGAGATCCTTCTAAGTGTGCAGCTTTACAGTCTAGCCAACAGACAAGTGCTGTCTTTTGTATTAACTTGAGATAAATTTGGCATTTCCTTTCTGGAACAGCTTTCAGGTTTCTCAAGATGGTTGCAATTTGAAGTCACAAATGGCTTATTTATGCCTTTATAAAATGTTTGCAAAGATCCAGTGTTCAGACTGTGTGCAATTCACAAAGGCAAGGCATATTATTTCTAAAATATAATATTCTTTGGTCTCCACTAGCAGTTCTTTGTCTGGCAGATTCATGCACTTTGTGCCTGGCTTAAGCTAAGTACAGTAATAACAACACTAGAGTCCTCTCTATCTTAAAGAGTCTAAAAGTAAATGATGCCTGGCATTTCACAGCCAGCAAGACACATTTAAAACATGAAAACATGTTACTGTGGTATCTTGACTTCTCCTAAGAGTTCATATGAAAATGAAGTCACATGCTGGTCAGTTCAGCGTTCTTACCCAGACACATTACACAGTATAGAGAGTACATGCTATATATAACAATGAGATAATATACCGTGTGTGGAGGGTTTTAATCATAGTATCTCTTGCACAATTTAAAACTGCTTTTTGTTGTCTTTACTGTCAATGATGCTAACAGACACAGTCATGCAGCAATTTCTAACTCATGGCCTGACTGTGTGAGAACAACATTAGGAAAGTTTACTGAAATGAACTTTCTATTAAATATATTTAAAGTTGTCATTTGATATCAATGAGAACAAATGCATAAAATGTTCAGATTCATGGTCTTTCTCTTTTCATTGAAATGATCTCTGTGGTGAATTTAAGCATGTGCTACTAAGAGAGAATAAAGAAAGTTATATAGTTTTATTGCAGATACTGAATGATCTAAACACCAGCCATTAGGCCGGGCTGTGGTGTCGCATGCCTTTAATCCCAGCACTTGGGAGGCAGAGGCAAGCGGATCTCTGTGAGTTTGAGACCAGCCTGGTCTACATGAGCTAGTTCCAGGACAGGCTCCAAAACCACAGAGAAACCCTGTCTTGAAAAAGCAAAAAAAATAAATAAACACCAGCCATTGCTTCAAGGCTAATATTTTTGACGACGAATAAATATAGAAGAGTTGATTTTTTTTTAATTTTTCTCTTGTTTTGTTATTGCCTTTTTATTTAAAGCTGAAACGAAAAATTTAAGCTTGTTTCCAACTGTATTCCAACAACAGATAATAATCTTGACTGAGCCAATCAAGGAAATCCTACACCAGCATTTGGCATTTTTAGCTATCAAAACATGAGAGGACGATTGCTGACACATGACAGGAAAATGTCCTCACTGATATGAAGGAGCACAGGTATTGACATGCCCTGTCTTTATCTCTGTTCTGGAGCCACAGCAGTGCCTTTATAGATGAAGAAGACCGAAGGACCACAGGTTCTCTATGATGTTTTATATTAACCAGCCCTGGACTGTCCACCTTCGAACAATTCATTATGGAAGTCTGATGTCTACTGTTGAGGAGATTTAAGATGGGGTTCTCCTCTCTGCAGCTGAAAAGCATTTCCCTTATGATGACTGCATCATAAAGTTGGTGCTCAAATAGGAAGACTGGGATAATCCTGAATTGAGAAGAAATTAGAAAGAAGCTTTACCAGTTGCCAAACTCTATTTAGGAAGGCTTTGGTCTGCAAGATGACACTGAATGAGGTTAACTTTTTTTAACATCTGAATTTTCAGAAGCTATAAAATAAACATGGAATTAATCTCCTTGATAACGAAGAAAACAAAGTGTGCACACAGGACTTCTCTCATGCCAACATCCTTTATTCAGTATTATAACAAAGGTAGAGGAATGCCAGATGTCTGGAAGATTCTTGGAAACTTGAAGGCATGAACTGCATTTGGTCCCACTTACTAAAGAAAACATGTGTGGAGCTTAGGTGGTGGAGTATGTCTGGGACCAAGCTTATTTCATATACATCATATACACAGGCTCAGTATTGATTCTGCTTTCTGAATGAGAAAGCTAGATGGGAGTGTCTTTTTCTTTCTTTTAAAACCTCTGTGTGAATGTGTGTGTGTGTGTGCACGCATGCATGCATGCATGTATGTGGGTGTACATGAAAAAAGAAAAAGACAGACACACAGACAGAGTATGTGTTGTGTATTTAATTTGTATTTTATATGCACATACCTTTACATTGAGTATATAACTGTTGGGGACCAAATGAGGAAGTCTGGTATCTTACTCTATCACTCTCTACCTTATTTCCTAGTAATAAAATCTCTCATAGCACAAGCACCTAGCCTGGGATTGTCCTTTACCCCACAACAATGCAGTGATAAGGTTCTGGGGATTCAAATCCGGGTCCCCATGCTTATGCAGCAAGTGGATTACCCACTGCATCATCTCTCCAGTTAGAATAGGGCTACTTTTGAGTTCTGAAACTCTTGTAGCTATATCTGTCATAAACCACATTCCCCTGCTTACCTGTCGGATGGGTCTTGAACAGATGTAAACAGAACAATTCAGCTACAGACAGAAGAGGCAGAAGACTGCATTACATAACCCTTCCAAGAATTAGGTCATATGCAGAACATATAGAGTTTTATTTTTCTGTTAATCACTAGGCACATGAAGCTTGCAAGACTGCACAGAGAACATTCTGCTACCTCCAGCACACACTTGTTTTGCAGGTTTAGGAAGGGCACAGGGTTTTCTGCTACTCTCAGCTTACCAGCAACTGTCTGTGGGCTACATGAAAAAAAAATGCTTTATGACCTCACTGTTGATTTTCTTCTACATGACCCCAAAATATTTATTAGGAATAGACTAATGAACCCAATAGGAATGTGCCTAAGTAAAATATAAAAGCAACTCTGTCTTAGGCAAAAATAGGCCATGTGGGAGGGAGAGCACATAGTTGCTACACCAAAGCTACTGCTTTGATATGTCATAAAGATTAGCACTGTTCACATCCAGCAGGGTCTAGAGTGGGCCCTGTGAGACCAGCTATCATACACACAGACAAGATGACAGAATAAGCCAAAGAAGACTAGGAGCAAAACATGTGTTCACATGTGCCAAACACACACACACACACACACACACACACTGAGAAAGGAGAGAGAGAGAGAGAGAGAGAGAGAGAGAGAGAGAGAGAGCCAGAAACAGAGACACAGAGATACAGAAACAGAAAGAAAGAGAGAAACCTGCATGGATGCAAATACCTAAATTCTGCCGCCTAAGTAGTATTTAAATTACCATACTTTTTCAGACCCAGGCCAGCTGGCCTTGATGAGTTCCCAATAGAACATCCCCATTGTCTCAGTGTGTGGGTGCACCCCTCGCGGTCCTGAGTTTCTTGCTCGTGCTCTCTCTCCTTCTGCTCCTGATTTGGACCTTGAGATTTCAGTCCAGTGCTCCAATGTGGGTCTCTGTCTCTGTCTCCTTTCATCGCCTGATGAAGTTTAATATTTAGGAGGATGCCTATATGTTTTTCTTTGGGTTCACCTTCTTATTTAGCTTCTCTAGGATCACGAATTATAGGCTCAATGTCCTTTATTCATGGCTAGAAACCAAATATGAGTGAGTACATCCCATGTTCCTCTTTTTGGGTCTGGCTTACCTCACTCAGGATAGTGTTGTCTATTTCCATCCATTTGCATGCAAAATTCAAGAAGTCATTATTTTTTACTGCTGAGTAGTACTCTAATATGTATATATTTTATACTTTCTTCATTCATTCTTCCATTGAATGGCATCTAGGTTGTTTCCAGGTTCTGGCTATTACAAACAATGTTGCTATGAACATAGTTGAGCATATACTTTTGTTGTATGATAAGGCATCTCTTGGGTATATTCCCAAAAGTGGTATTGCTGGGTCCAGAGGCAAGCTGATGGGATAAAACCGGACTCGCTGAACATAGCGGACAATGAGGACTACTGAGAACTCAAGAACAATGGCAATGGGTTTTTGATCCTACTGCACGTACTGGCTTTGTGGGAGCATAGGCAGTTTGGATGCTCACCTTACTAGACCGGGATGGAGGTGGGTGGTCCTTGGACTTCCCACAGGGCAGGGAACCCTGATTGCTCTTAGGGCTGACGAGGGAGGGGGACTTGATTGGGGGAGGGGGAGGGAGATGGGAGGCGGTGGAGGGGAGGAGGCAGAAATCTTTAATAAATAAATAAATTAAAAAATAAATAAATAAATTACCATAAACAGAATTCATGCTCAAACTTGATTTGCAAAGAAGTAGGAAACAAAGTAATTTTTTTGATAGAAATATCTTCAATTGGGAATGGAACTATGTAGAAGAAAGGAAATATTAGGAGGAATGAGCTGAATCTGACATGATCGTCTAACATTCTCCTGCCTGTAAATTACCCTAATCTCCTTCAAGGCTTTCATTAAGTGAACATGAAACCCAGTAAGGTGTGTAGACTCTTTCCACCTTATGCCCTTCTTCACATCTCCTGTGAGACACTAAACAGGACAGGCCTTTTATAGGTAAAGAAATTCATGGGGAAATGAAGCTTAAATTAATATCTGAAATATTATGGAATTGTATTTGTCAGTGAATGACTTAACACATTCTCAATAAGAGGTAGTCACAATAAGTTATTATCCTGATTAGGGTGGAGTATTATACAAAGAAGAGGGTATTTTTATTGAAAAAGGATTTTTTCATGCAATATATTCCAATTACCATTTTCCTGCACCCAATCCATCCTAGTTTATCCCTAACTCCCCTGCCATGCAGATCCACATTCTTTCTATCTTCTAAAGAAAACAAACAGGAATGACTGAGTGCTTAAGAGGACTGCCTGCTATTCCAAAAGTACTAATTTCAATTGCCAGCAACCACATGGTGGCTCACAATCATCTATAATGAGATCTGGTACCCTCTTGAGGAAGAGATCTGATTAGTCATTCTCATCAACTTAGACCTTGAAACCCAATACGGGCTGCCCACACAGGCTTCAGCATTGCCAGGGCATAAATTTCATTCATTTTCAAGATAAGACAAGACAAAACAGACAAATCACAACAGTACAAAACAAATGAATAAGAAAATAACCAAAAAAAAATGCAGATAGACACAAAGACACACATGTTGGCACACTCAGAAATCCCATTAAAATCCAAAACCAGAAACTATAGTATATAGGAAAGACCTGTAACCTAGAAAAAATGCTCTGATACAACATTATGAGACAAATATCCTCAAAAGATGCTGTTGAGTTTCTTCTGTGTTTTCCGTCTTCTGCTGGGTGGAAAATCTATCCTTAAAAGTAGTTTGCTACTCCAGTGAGACTCCTTGGAGAAAATAATTTTTTTTCATTTGTAGGTGTTAATGAATTGATGATAGCTTATAGGTTAGGGATGGGGACATTTGTCAATGTTTTCTTCTATCCCTAGGACTCCATCTGGTATAGACCTGTGCTGGCTCTGTGCATGCTGTCTCAGTCTCTGAGGTCATAAGTGCTTTGATCAAGTTGATTTAGAGAACCTTGGTTTTTTGGTATCCTCCAACCCCTTTGGTTCTTACAGTCTTTCTGCTTTCTTTTCCACTTAGTTCTCTGAGCCCTAAGGTGAGGAACCCGATGGAAATATCCTACTTCGGACTAAGTGTTCTAAGGTCTTTTGCTCTCTGCATGATGTCTGGCTGTGAGTCTCTGTGTTTCTTCCTATCTTTGGTAGGAGGAAAGTGCTCTGACGATGACTGAGCAAGGTACTGATTCATGAGTATAACAGAATGTAATTAAAAATCGTATTATAGCTATGTTCCTGAAGAAGAACAGTAGTATTTGGTGTTCCCCTAGGTTCATAAACAATCTAGTCTCAGGTTCTTGGTTATCCAAGCAGGGTTGGGTATGGGTTCCATCTACTGGAATGGGCCTTAATTCCAATCAAATCATGGATAATTTTTTTCCCACAAGCTTTATGCCACAATTGCATCAGCATATCTTGTATGTAGATGACCTTCCAGTCAATAGGGTTGATAATTCCTCACATCAGAGTTTGGCAACACATTGTTGCTATGAATCTATAACTAAATTTTAAGGAAGGAAATGAGTGAAGACAGAACACTCCTTACATCTTATATATTTCCTCTATTTACATAATAAATAGTTATTTGTGTGAGTGGCCACATGGTTATCATACAATGGCAAGCATTTCTTATCAGTTCATACCCCACCTACTGTTTTCCAGCTTCTCACAAACAAGTGTTAGTCACATCTTCATATTGATTAGTGTTTTTCTTACAAGTTGTATAAGTATATAACTCTAGTAGCATATCATTTATATTTGAAGTGGAGGTAGTGATTATAATTTTATCTGTAACAAATGTATTTTAGTCAAAATGTTGTCTATATAACTGAGACTTTGTCATAGGAGAGGCTGTTCATCCATTCCCTGTAGCTTAGACCCAAAATAATCACTCAGAAACTATATTATTTAAATCACTGCTTATCCTATTAGCCCTAACTTCTTTTTTTGCCTTTTCTCTGTACAAGCTTTACTTTGAAAGATAACCACATTCTTTGAAAGAGTATTCATTTCTTTTTTTATTTTTTATTTTTTTTTTTTTTGGAAAAAAAATTTCCGCCTCCTCCCCGCCTCCCATTTCCCTCCCCCTCCTCCCGCCCCTCTCCCCCTTCCCCCACTCCTCTTCTCCTCCCTCTCCAGTCTGAAGAGCAGTCAGGGTTCCCTGCCCTGTGGAAAGTATAAGGTCCTCCCCCCTCCATCCAGGTCTAGGAAGGTGAACATCCAAACTGGCTAGGCTCCCACAAAGCCAGAACATGAAGTAGGATCAAAACCCCGTGCCATTGTCCTTGGCCTTTCATCAACTCTCATTGTCCGCCATGTTCAGAGAGTCCGTTCTAAGGGTTGGCAAGAGACTTGAACCTGGAGTGGCTACCAGGTGCCCAGGGCAATGTTCCCAGTTAGTTCCTTGGGCAACTGAGGATAGGGAACCTGAAATGAACCTATCCTATAGCCATACTGATGAATATCTTGCATATCATCATAGAACCTTCATCTAGCGATGGATGGAGATAGAGACAGAGACCCACACTGGAGCACCAGACTGAGCTCCCAAGGTCCCATTGAGGAGCAGAAGGAGGGAGAACATGAGCAAGGAAGTCAGGACCATGAGGGGTGCACCCACCCACTGAGACAGAGGGGCTGATCTGTCGGGAGCTCACCAAGGCCAGCTGGACTATGACTGAAAAAGCCCTAACTTCTTTTTTTTTTTTTTTTTTTTTTTGTTTCTTGCAGTATGATTTATTTTAATAGTGTAGATCAACACTGGGTGATAGGCTAAACTCTTTCGAACAGCTCTTTTTTTTTTTTTCATCTCATTGCAGTATTTTATTTTTTTTTTCTTATTTATTTATTTTTATTCTTTTTTAATTAAAATTTCCACCTGCTCCCCATTTCCCATTTCCCTCCCCTCCTCCCAAATATTGCCCTCCCCCCACTTCCCTCCCCCTATCCCCACTCCTCTTCTCCTCCCCCCACTCCATTCCCCCTCCCTCTCGATACTGAAGAGCAGTCCAAATTCCCTGCCCTGCGGGAAGACCAAGGTCCTTCTATCTACGTCCAGAAAGGTGAGCGTCCAAACAGGCTAAGCTCCCACAAAGCCAGTTCATGTATTAGGATCGAAACCTAGTGCCATTGTCCTTGGCTTCTCATCAGTCTTCATTGACCGCCATGCTCAGAGAGTCCGGAATCAACCCATGCTTATTCAGTCCCAGACCAGCTGGCCTTGGTGGGCTCCCAATAAATCAGTTCCACTGTCACAGTGGGTGGGTGCATCCCTCGTGGTCCTGATTTTTTGCTCATGTTCTCCCTCCTTCTGCTCCTCATTTGGACCTTAAGAGCTCAGACCGTTGCTCCAAATTGAGACTCTGTCTCTACCTCGATCCATCGCCAGATGAAGGTTCTAAGGTGATATGCAAGATATTCATCAGTATAGGATAGGGTCATTTCAGGTTCCCTCTCCTTAGTTGCCCAAGGTACCAGCTGGGGACATATTCCTGGACACCTGCGAACCCCTCACATCTTCATTTACCCGTTTCTATTCATCTGTGTATTACCTTGTGAATGTGGTTTACCAGAGAGGTTCCATCTGGCATCTATATCTGGCAGCACTACATGGCTTCTCCCTGACTCCACCTTCTTTCTCCCAGCATTCAGTTTAGTTTTCCCTGTCTAAGTTCTGCCTTGCGATAGGCCCAAAGCAGTCCTTTATTAACAAATAATATTCACAGCATACAAAGGGGAATCACACATCAAGTCACAGCATTGTGACCTGTGTCTACACATGTTGAGACATCATCATATTTTCTACACATGTTGAGACATCAGATATTCCAGACTCTGAATTACTGAGAACTGTGTCATTTTCCATAGCAAACTACAGGGGCAGTTTCCTCTAAGCTTTTAGTCACAAAATTTCCACCACTCCATAAGCAATGCTGTTAAAAACATGTATGTATTTGAAGACACTGTGAACATAGTCAGTGGCACTGTAACTATTACTGAAGGAAGCTTCTCAGACACAGGTATTTTTTTTCTCCCTTGGGTACATGCCAGTCTTCTCCCTAGGAACACTAGGCTGCACGTGAGGTTTGGCTTCCAATTTCAACAAAGAATTGCTAAAAGAATAAAACAAAGAATGCATAAAGTTTGCCTGTAAACAGTTCTTAAATTGATAGTAGTTCACAGTATGAGAGTTGAAACCAAAAGACTGAGTCACACACAGTCTTATTTATTCCTAGCTAATGATGTGGCAATTGTAAATTTAAATTTCCTACAAATTTGTAGAAATATATTTCTACAAACAAATTTGATAGTACTTTAAGAATTCATTTGAGGGAAGCCGGGCGGTGGTGGCGCACACCTTTAATCCCAGCACTTGGGAGGCAGAGGCAGGCGGATCTCTGTGAGTTCGAGACCAGCCTGGTCTACAAGAGCTAGTGCCAGGACAGGCTCCAAAACCACAGAGAAACCCTGCCTCGAAAAACCAAAAAAAAAAAAAAAAAAAAAAAAAAAAAAAGAATTCATTTGAGGATTTGAGGGTTACAAATAAATTTTGTTAACTAAGAAAATTTGCAGATTCAGAGTCATCAAATAATGAAAAAAAGTAGCACACATATACACAGAATAACCACACATGCAGACAAATGCACACATGTATAGAATCAGCTCATATTTTAATCAGAGTATAATATTCCACAGCAAGATTATATTATATTAACTGTGGTGGAATTTGTGTTTATATAACAGAATTTAATTTTGAACACTGGGTTTGTCTTCAATGTTGTTAACATGCTAAGCAGTGCTGCCATGAGTGAGTCTACACACTTGTCCTCAAAATGCTCGTTTTTGTGGAAATTATTGAATAAATCAAAAGACTATTAGTTTTGGTTTAAAAGATATGCTTCTTTCAGAGTTACTTTCTAACTAAAAATTTATAGTAATTGACATACCATAATTAGAACTATCTAAATCTCACCAACTTAGGAAGCAATTAACCATTTTTTAATATTTTGCCCATAAAGATAAAAATGTATTAATTTTATAGAACCATAAAGAAGAATATGCTGTATTTTGATATTTTATTAAGCACTATATACTTTATCACTTGAACTTAGAGTTGGCAGTATTTTATTAAAATTAGTTAAATACTTAAGTTTTGCTAGTAAGTTTCCACATTATTTACAATCATGATAATATACTTTGAATAATTTCTGTGAGTAATGATATATAACTTTTTTCTGTACATAATTCTTTGAGTTATTCTACTTTTATTTAGCTTATAAAAGAATGAATTTTTCCCAGAAGCAAACTTGATGTCTAAATAATGTCCAAACACAAAGAAGAACACTCCATAGTGCTTTGCATCCCCCACATTAGACTTCTGTCCAAATGTTCCTTGTAATTATATGCAAAATTTTTGTACTATAATTTGGACTCATTCAAGTTGTCCAATTCAGTGTATTTTCACAGTTACATGCAGTTATGAAAACCATTATAACAATTGAGACACAGAACCTTCCATGCCTTTTCCTTTGAAACACTGTCACTTCCCTCCACCCTAAAAAGCTCAGAGAAGCAAACTCTTATTTCAATCAGTAAAGATCAGTTTACAATTTATAGGGCTCTGTGTAGATTGAATTCTATTGTGTGTACTTTCTCTGCCTGGTTTCTTTCATTGAGAATATATTTTTGACATTTACATATGTTATATTTGTGCCCAGTGCTTTCTTGATGGCATATTGCTTGCTCTTTTAAGACGCCGTCATTCTCAATATCCTTTAAAGTTATGATAGATGTTTGAATGTCATTTACTTTGAGCCTGGTTTGGATAAAGCTATACTGAAATTGTATTAAGACTGTAAGTTTATGCATAGCTTCCTTTTCTTTAATTGTTATTGTGCATACTAACCAAACAAATGTAATAAATATGATATATACATATATATGTATGAATATCTTAAAAAATACTGCTCCAACTGCTCAACTTGAATAGAAGTTTTGAAATGAAAATCACATATTTCATAGACAGAAAAACAAAGCACACAAACCAAAGAGGATAAAGTGATAAATCACACTTTTATAAAAGAAACCTTGGCTTTACACATACTTCATTATTAAACAAAGGCAAGTCACAAAAGAAGAGAAATATATTCCTAATACATTTATTCAGCTAAAACAAAATGTGTCAAAAAATCTGCAAAGAAGCTCTTCTTGGTAAGAAATCAACTTCTTCAAATGGGCAAAACTTTTAAGCATTTCACAGTAATCGTTTAGATGGTTGAAGAGCAGACAAAAGGATTCTCACTGTCATTAGTCATTAGGAAAATGCAAATTAAAACCAAGAGATGACATTATTTACACATTAGCATTGCTAAAATTAAAATTACTAATAATAGTAAGGCAGGTGATGAGATGAAGAAACTGGTGAGGCATAGAGAATCCTCACATGCTTAAGTTGGAAATAGAAGATAATGGAAGAATCTTGGGAAAAGTCTGGTAGCTTCTATATAAAATTAGACATACACTACCCTATACTTCCAGAGTGGAAGAGTAAGAACACAAGCACACTCAATTTGAAGTAATAATTATTTTTTGAGATTATATTGCAAAATTGCATTATTTTTTCTCCCTTTTTTCCTTTCCTTGAACTCCTTTTATGTACATTTTTGCTGTCTCTCAATTCAGTACTTCTGCTTCTTGAATTATTTACATATACTAACTGTATGTATAGTTTTATATTATGTCATATATTTCCAGGTATATAAACATAACCTGCTTAGTTCAGTTCATGTGTTCCCTAGCTATGTATATATTTTTAGAACTAGCATTTGGGAAGCCTATTTCTTGACTCATGCTGTTTAACTCATAAGTATCTTTTATTTCAGTAGTACTAAGTACACATGTTGATTACTATCACATTCATCAAAACCTTACAACCCACACTGATGAGTAGTCTGGTTTAGCTTCTTCTGTACAAATGTTTTACTCCATTTCCAATCCCATATAATTTAAAAGCAAGCATTAATTGACTGAACTTTAAATTTTTATTTTTTCAATATATGTGTCTTTTATTTATTGCATAATGACATATTAAATTGCTAGGCCCTTAAGTTAAAGTTCTGAGATCCTTGACTAGCTTACTCAAGGTAAACATAAGAGTTAGACTGATCCAGAAAGTGTAGTGTTACATAAAAAAATCATTAACCCCAAGGTATTTTAACTTTTGTTTCTTGAACTGCATGATTTTTAATGTGCATATATGTGTGTATTTATAAATATATATTAATTTATGTGTACATGCATGACTTTAATCTAAAAATATTTTGTTAGCATTTTTGTTTCTATACTCATTAGATAGAATTATTTATTATTTTCTTTTCTTAAACTACCTTTGCTTACAGGTGAAAAACCCACCATTCTTATAAAAGAAAATAAATTTCAATTTAAACTTTTTTCTTATTTCTTCAACAGTCTATATAGGAATGGTATTCTTTCTAAACTTACTTTTGGATTCATTCAGGGGAGTTTACATTATGAATAAAATAAATTAGCATTCTCTATGTAGCCACAATTTTATTTCTTCTATTGCCTGTTTTGTAATGTTTTTATCTATTACAATACTTACACAGGTAAAGGCAAACCACAATATATGTGCAAATGCTCTCTATCCCTAATCTTCATGTTATGTTACATCAAAAGAATACAGGATAGGTTCCTTGCCAGTAAATCTAAAAAATATAAAGTATTTGTTCCTTTACAAAGAATGCTTCCTGATGCTTTGTGAAGACTTTTTATATTTGGTTAACATTTTAATAAATAAAGAAGCTTTGTGTTTATTGATTTTTCTCTATGAGACATCTGTTTTCAATTAGACTAATCTATCTTATCTTCATTATTTCTCTTCTGTGTAATTGAGATGTAATATTCTTTCTTTTTATCTTTATTTGGTAGAGTCATTCATTAAGAACATTAGAAAGTTCTTATATTTCAAGTTGTGATATAAAAATAGAAGCTGAGAACACAACATTGAGAGTAAAGTTTTAAAAAAATTTTTACAAAGGAAACCATCCCTTCCTTACCATAGTCAAAATCTAATGCTTGGAACAAAGTCTGTAAAACAAAAATGGTAGGGGAGCTATAGAAGACCATCCATCCCTCCATGGCTGTACACTATTGGCGATTTTTCTTCAAACCAAGTTTTCACTAGACCACTTCCATTCTTAAGAGTTCTTTCTTCTTTAATAAGCTATTTATTTCTATTGTCATCCCAGCTCAAAAACAAACAAGCAAAAAACAGGACCTTTTCTCCATCTTTCCTCTTGTTGCCTGCCAGGATTTTTCAACTAAATCTGTGTACTGTGTTTCTCCTCTCTCTCTCTCTCTCTCTCTCTCTCTCTCTCTCTCTCTCTCTCTCTCTCTCTCTCTCTCTCTCCTCTGTCTCTCTCTCCTTTAATAAATAATGACTCCTTCATGCATTTTGAAACTGTAATTAATTACTTTCACTTATTATGATTTTTTTATACTCACAATTTCAGACATTTCATCATGTTCACTTAATATCATAATAGCTGGATGATTATATAGTATCTTTGCCTGTCTAGAAAAAGAAAAGAAGGGAAAGTGTGAGGGAAAGAGATAGAGTGGGAGAGGGAAGGAAGAGAGAATGAAGGAGGGATGGAATGGGAGGAGAGAGGGAAAAGAAGAAGCCTTTATTGCCCTATTTTGCTGAACAGGTCCAATTTCCTACATTTTTCCACCACCAAGTCCATTGCACATCGAATCTATCAATGGAGTAACCTATTGATGGGGTTAGAACCCTCAGGATCCTTTACCTCTGCACACTGTTATGCTAGGGACACAGTCTTTAATACCTAATTTATAGAGAGAAGAAAAGTTATTCTTCCTAGAGGTCATATTTGACCCTGCAGCAACTTAATATACAGCCAAACTGGTGGCTTATTAGTTACTAACTGTTTATTGTCTCCTAGTATCTAAGTTTCAGAGATTTTTTTTATATTAGGTTATCTCATTATTCTGGCAATAAGGACCCCTAGTGCTTTTATTATTTTAAGGTTCTTAATGAAAAGGATCTGCTTCCAACGTTACCTACATAGCTGTCAGAAGCCACTAGGAAACCTGTTTCCAGGATCCACTGTGTTGTCACTATTGGGTTCTTGCTAATTAGGAGTAAGTCACCTGTTTATTTTCATGCAGTGTGTATGGAGGGCAGCTTAAAGAATGCAACTCCTTCCCCAAAGTGAAAAGAGATGGAAGGAGCAAAACTGAAGTCTCAATTGTTCCAAAACCCAGCCCCAGAAATGACATCCCATCATTTTTTTTCAATTGAGTTTTATTGAGCTCGACATTTTTCTCTGCTCCCTTCTCTGCCTATCTCCTCTTATTCAACCCTCTCCCAAGGTCCCCACGCTCCCAATTTTCTCAGAAGATCTTGTCTTTTTCTACTACCAATCACTTTTCACCATCATCTATTGGTTAAAAGCTCATGAGTAGGGATAGTCCATTCTTAATTGGAAGGGATTGCACAAAAGTATATGTACCACCAAAAGAACCTGAGGAGCCTATAACAAACAGTAAAGGAAGACTATTCTATATGACAGAAGACTATAAACAAACCTATACCATATGGCATATGATCTATGAGATCCAAAACTAGTAATTACTAAAGAAAATACTAAAGAAAAAGCTCTTTAGATGTGTTGAGTGTTTCGTCACCATTATTAGATCCTAATCTTATACCTTAGCTGTAGAATTTTCAAAACATTGTAAACTTCCTTTGACTCATCAAAACATAAATAGTAGATTTTGTAGAAAAAATAACTAGGTTTTCCATAACATATTTTCCATTTTATAGATTTTTGAAGAAATTGTTTTCATAAGAATAATTGTTGTTTACAAATTTCTGAGTCACACAATGTTTTAGTAGAAGCCATGATCTCCATGAATGTTCATGTCATTGCTCTTTTAGGTGAGTGTCTAGAGAAAGAATGCAGATGTATCCATCAAACATAGAAATTTGATCAATGTTTCCACTATCATGTGTCAAAACAAATGGACAGACACTATAAATTCAGCAATCTATTAAGGCAAAGCAAGCAACGTCATACCTTTGAGGCTTAAATCAACTTGCTTCTGGGACCAGCAATTTTAATGCATCCTGTCTGGTGTTACTCAGGCAGTTGCAGTTTCCTGGCGTCTACATGGTCAGTGGAGTCTTAGATCTGAATGGTCCTCGAGTTGCTATCTGGTTTGCTCCTTACAGACTGAGGAAAGTAGCATCTAAGTTATTCTGTTACCCTGCTAGCTACATATCTTTTGTATGCTTGAACCTGCCATAGGACCTTAAATGTTCCACACTCTGATAAAAGAGTGTAGGTACTAAAAGATATTAGCCTTGATTCAGGGACAAATTTCTGATAGTCTTGTTGAAATCCATCAACTGGACTGCTGTCGCAGTCATACCTAATGAGAATATACCTTATATTGCTTCCCATCACAAGAGTATGGTGGTCAGTCACCTTTTCCCAAATATCTGTTAACCAATCAGGACTGTAGACTCATCATTCTGACGTTAACCTCCCCTTTTGTAGTTCCATTTGATCCCATCACTGGGAAGTATGGGGCATTCCCTTGTGAAAATGCCCACTGCTACTTTGGTGGACAACTCTAAAGATACCTTCAACAGGAGGAAGCAGCCTCATCATTCACGTGTGTGAAGCTGATGATTATTGAGCATCTCTCTTTGTGTGGATTTTTTGTTCTTCTGGGAAGGCAAACTGGATTTGCCATATGGGGTTTCATGATAGAATTATAGTCTTTGCAGAATTTTTGTAAATTAAAACAAGTCATAATTTCACCTAGCAGCAATATTCAAACAGAAAAGGGATGTGCATGAAGAAGCTTGTGGCATGTTTTCAACACTGCACAGAAAGCAGCAAAACAGGCATGAATTCTGCCCTTACAAGAAGCAGTAAGAAGAAAGGCAAGGGAAAAGCTATTTAAAAGAAAAAAAAAACTAGTTAAGAAAAGGCAATTAATAGATAACTATAGAATGGATAGCAGCAATATTTTAGTTATCTATGGACAAGTCAGATACTTCTTTCTCTAAAGATAAAATGTAAGCTAAGACCCAAGGAAGTAGAAATTAGGTAAAAAAAAATCAGAGGCAGAGAGGGAGTTTTAGAAGTTATGGAGACAAGACTAAAGGTCTGGAAGAAAATAGCATGGAAGAGAAGTTCTAGAATGTTCTCAGGAGAAGGGTCACAGATTGGAATATGGAACGTAGAGATGACTCTAGACCCTAGAAAACAGTATTCATTATGTCAAAATGGGCACTTCTATCACACTAGACAAATCAAAGTGATATTCATTTGGGCATTGAATAAAACCATTTAGCATTAACCAGGGAGCACAGAGTGAGATTTGAGTCCAGAGGCAAAACCAGTAGACTGTTGAAGTAATAGAGAAAGCCTGGCTGACTGTCTTGAGTTGAATTTGAGATGTTAACCTAATTAAAATGAAATTGTACTTTAGATTTACTAATAATCTACAAGTCAAAAGTACGAAATTTAAGAAAACACAAAGTTGAGGAATTGAAAAGATTGCTTATAACATCAAAAATGCAAACCATGAGAAAAACTAGTACTTTGTTTTCATCAAAAATAATCCTGTTTCTTATGTTTAAATATAAAATGCATTAGCAGTGATAGTACAATAGATTACTAAAATGAAGTGTTTCCAGCAGATGAAGCTGTTAAGCCCTTTGATCTGTGCCTCTCCTTTCTCTGCATTTTACCTCTGTCCATTCCCTAGCAACAACTATTTTTCCATGCTTTATTTCTACAAGTCACAGTTATAGACTTTTAATATTTCCAACAGAAAAATAAAAAATTAATAAGGTATTAGATATGTTGATGAAATTTATTGAATCTTTCCAGGGTGCTCATAGAATAAAATATTATAGTGTACCCTAGAAATAAACACTATTAATAAAATATAGATTAATATAATTGACATGAAATTAATTAACTTCTAGTACCATTAACATAGGTAATGGTTCCCTCTATCAAGATATCTCTTTCCTATCTCTCCCTCTCTGTCTTTCCCCAACTCTACCTTCCTGATCCCACAAGTTCTCCTCCCCACTCCTCACTCCCCTTCTCCCCTCTCCACTCTGCTTCCACCCTCCACCCTCCTGTCAGTCTCCCAATTTGCTCAGGAGCTCTCTTTATCTCCCCTGAGGAGTGGATGGGGTGAGGGTAGGGGAAGAAAGAAGGAAGAGGGAAAGGAGAGGAACCTGGGATTTGTATGTATAATAAGACAGTTTTTAAAAGTAAAGAAAGAAAAAATACATAATTTTAGAAGATAAAAGACATGTAAACAAAAGTTTATTAGCAGATAATAAAAAGAGGTAGTAGGTTTTAAAATTTTAAAACTAAAAGGCAAAGATTTAAACTTAACTAACATCTAATAATAATTCACTTATTCCTTCAAAAAATGGAAAAAAATAAGAAGACATAACTCAGGGGAAGAAAATAAGAGAAAACACTTTCAAAATCATCATCAGTTCATGAGATGAAAAATAAACAGAGAGAGAGATTTAAATTTTATTTCTTTTATGTCTTGAAATTGTAATAATTGTAATATTAATACATCATTTCCTCCTTCCATTTCCTCCTTCAAATCTTTCCATATACCTCCATGAGCTCTTTCAAATTCCTGGCCTCTATCTTCATTTATTGTTGTTACATACATTTATAAATGTATATGTATGCAATATACAATGTATATATGTATAATATATATAACAAATACATATTCTAAAAATCATAAATACCTGCTCAGTCTGTGTAATGTTGCTTGCTTATTTGCTTTCAGAGTGATCTAGGTATTGGTTAAGTAACTGGTGTGCTCTTCCCTGGGGAAGACTAACTTTCCCACTATTGGCATTCCTTTGTTGCCTATAGTTCTTTGTCTAGAGTTGAGGCCTCATAGGATTGCCTCTGCCCACTTTGGCACATCTACTGGTATCATCATTGTTCCACTTATATTTACACAATGATGTTGGTGAGGCTCTGTGGGTGTAGCATCTGACATTTCAGAGAAGAAAGAAAACTCTCTGTTCTGGTTCTTGCAGTCTTTCCACCCCCTGTTCTGCAGTGTTCATCTGAGCCTTAGGTGTGGGAGTAGTTTGGCAGATGTCTTGTTGGGACTGAGTATCACAGACCTGCATGCTGATTGGATGGTAGTTTTCTATAATGGTCTCTTTCTGTTGCAAGGGAAGTTTCCTTGAAGAGAGGTGAAGACTAGGCTTATCTGTGGGTATAAGGACAAATATTTAAAATGTGGTTAGAGATTCTGCTAGTTTAGTAAAGTGATGAATATAAGCTCTCCTCCAAGGTCTATGATTAGCCCTGGATAATTGGCTTGTTTCCAATATGAGGCATGTTTGCCTTCTTGATAAGTGAACCTTAAGTCCTGCTAGAGAACATACAACATGTTAGTGGGCCATGATTGCACACTTAGGACTATCTTGGAGATAAATACAGAAGTGAAAATGAAGGTAAAATAACAGTAAAAGTGTCTGAAAATTTATAAAAGTATTGTTGCTTATTGATCATTATTAATTAGTAATAAGTATTGTAACTGCTTATTAACTAATTATTATCAATTATTTACCTAATAAAATGATAGCATATGTATATTTAAATATTCATATATACGCAAATATATGCACACATACAGTCAAATGAAATTTTCTCATTTAGGCAGACAATGCTCCCTCTAAGAACCTAACAAAAACCCTAACACCTGGCATGAGAAGCCCACTTTTGAGTTGTAGGTTGGGATTGTCCAATAGATTCCCAAAATACTATAGACAATTATTATTGCCCTTGGTTGCCCCCAAAATGGAACGTAGGTCCCTGTTACTAAGACAACAATCACTTTAGAAACAGAGTCCAGAAGCCCTAGAACTGGAACTGAGTAGAAAACCTCCTCCCTGATGTGGCATTTTAAGTCTCTTAAATTGAGCAAAGATAGGAAATGTAAAAATGCAAACAGATATCAATTAGGGATGTTCACGGAGACCCTCTATACAACGTTAGTAGTGCAGCCCTCTGGCAGCAGTTATCTTTGGGAAGGGTAGGATATTTCTAATTCTCAGTTTGTCAACCTCAGCTTATTTATTGTCCAAAGAAATTCTTAGCAGTGATAGTACAATAGATTACTAAAATGAAGTGTTTCCAGCAGATGAAGCTGTTAAGCCCTTTGATCTGTCTTCTCATTTCTCTGCATTTTACCTCTGTCCATTCCCTAGTAACAACTATTTTTCCATGCTTTATTTCTACAAGTCACAGTTACAGACTTTTAATATTTCCAACAGAAAAATAAAAAATTAATAAGGTATTAGATATGTTGATGAAATTTATTGAATCTTTCCAGGGTGTTCATAGAATAAAATATTATAGTGTACACTAGAAATAAACACTATTAATAAACCCTGCAACTGACAAAGGTCTGATCTCCAAAATATATAAAGAACTCAAGAAATTAGACTGTAAAAGGCTAATCAACCCAATTATAAAATGGGGCACTGAGATGAACAGAGAATTCTCAACAGAAGAAGTTCAAATGGCCAAAAGACACTTAATGTCATGCTCAACTCCTTAGCAATCAGGGAAATGCAAATCAAGACAACTTTAAGATACCATCTTACACCTGTCAGAATGGCTAAAATAAAAAACACCAATGATAGCCTTTGCTGGAGAGGTTGTGGAGAAAGGGGTACACTCATCCATTGCTGGTGGGAATGCAAACTTGTGCAACCACTTCAGAAAGCAGCATGGCAGTTTCTCAGGAAATTCGGGATCAACCTACCTCTGGACCCAGCAATACCACTCTTGGGAATATACCCAAGAGATGCCTTATCATACAACAAAAGTATATGCTCAACTATGTTCATAACAGCATTGTTTGTAATAGCAAGAACCTGGAAACAACCTAGATGCCCTTCAATGGAAGAATGGATGAAGAAAGTATGGAATATATACATATTAGAGTACTACTCAGCTGTAAAAATAATGACTTCTTGAATTTTGCATGCAAATGGATGGAAATAGAAAACACTATCCTGAGTGAGGTAAGCCAGACCTAAAAAGAGGAACATGGGAGGTACTCACTCATATTTGGTTTCTAGACATAAATAAAGGACATTGAGCCTATAATTCGTGATCCTAGAGAAGCTAAATAAGAAGGTGAACCCAAAGAAAAACATATAGGCATCCTCCTAAATATTAAACTTCATCAGGCGATGAAAAGAGACAGACAGAGACCCACATTGGAGCACTGGACTGAAATCTCAAGGTCCAAATGAGGAACAGAAGGAGAGAGAGCATGAGCAAGGAGCTCAGGACCGCGAGGGGTGCACCCACACACTGAGACAATGGGGATGTTCTATCGGGAACTCACCAAGGCCAGCTGGACTGGGTCTGAAAAAGCATGGGATAAAACCGGACCCGCTGAACATTGTGGAC
Source organism: Chionomys nivalis (assembly GCF_950005125.1). Taxonomy (NCBI): domain Eukaryota; kingdom Metazoa; phylum Chordata; class Mammalia; order Rodentia; family Cricetidae; genus Chionomys; species Chionomys nivalis. The sequence continues at coordinate 54,189,788 of NC_080088.1, read as the reverse complement.
AATGAGGACTACTGAGAACTCAAGAACAATGGCAATGGGTTTTTGATCCTACTGCACGTACTGGCTTTGTGGGAGCCTAGGCAGTTTGGATGCTCACCTTACTAGACTGGGATGGAGGTGGGTGGTCCTTGGACTTCCCACAGGGCAGGGAACCCTGATTGCTCTTAGGGCTGATGAGGGAGGGGGACTTGATTGGGGGAGGGGGAGGGAAATGGGAGGTGGTGGAGGGGAGGAGGCAGAAATCTTTAATAAATAAATTAATTAATTAATTAAAAATAAATATACGAAAAAAATTCTGAAAGAGACATATATACAAGAAAATACATTGCAAAATTTGTTTTTGTTTTCTTACCAATTGACTATCATAGCATTTGACATTGGTAAAACTAATTGGTATGGCATGGAATATGCCCACTGGAAGACCATGAAACAGAAACAGAGCAAAATTTATTCCTTCATTCTAATGGATATCATAATGAAGTTCACAGCCACACTGAGGAGTTTTATAAACTCAATAATTATAGAATAAAAATAATGATAATAATGCTTTGTTTCCAGTACAACAGCACTTAATATATTAAAACTGGACAGAGAAAATGCAACTCTTCAAGAAACATAAATGAAGCAATACACATTATATAGAATCACGTTCAGGGGAGGGCAAAACAAGCTGGAAGGCAAATGTAGCAATGGCCATGCTAAATACCATTATACTTGCATCCTTAAGATAATGGTGATGGGGAAAAGAGGGCCAAATGAAAGAGACTGGGAGATGTTTTTGTTGTTGTTGTTTTCAAAGAAATAAGGATTTTAATACGGATAAAGGTTACTTGGATACAGATAAACTTATTTGAGGACAGTGAGAGTTGTACAGAGAATGAGGATGTTTGGGGGATTGAGGAAATGCTCAAACTGAGTTTAGAGAAAGGCATTATTAAGTGTTGAGAAATACAAGCAGGAAGTAAATCCAATGCCTGTTACAATTAAAATTTAGGACTTTAAAAGGAAATGTTAATCGTAGCAAATTTGATCTTAACAGTTTCCGGAAAGTAGCAAGCAATCCAAAATCGCAGATTTCAGCAATAGGCAGGGATAAAAGCACCAGTAATTTTAAAGGGAGTTCAGCGACTGCTCAGCATGGAGAGCCCTCAGCTCTCAAGCTCAAGGATGTGGCATTCCCTTCAGGAAGTAAACCACAACAAAAGGGAATGTAATCCTTGCTGGTAAGCAGCAATCCTCTGCAGCTAAAAGAGAGCCAGTGATTGACACAGCTTTCTAATGTAAAATGTATGGGGAAAGGTTCCTTATCTATATGCTTATCACTATAGGCAAACCCCAGGACATCTAATAATAGAATAGTATTCACTGGACAAAAGACTGAGATTAATGGTGAAAAGTTGAAGTTGTTTGGGGAAGAAAAAAAAAAAAAGATGAGTCCCATACACTCTTGTGGATCTTTACAGAGGAATCCAATTAAGAAAGTAGAAAGCAAAGTTTGGAAATTTATTATCAATACAGAAAATATTTGTATACTGTAATGTTAATACGTTATATAATACATTATTAGTTTGGTATAGATACGTATAGTAGAACTTTTGGAGCATTTACAATAAAATATTAATAGCAGTTACTTCTGGACGCTATAATCAATATTTGCTTGTTACTGAATATACATTCTGTGTTTTATTTTTTACATTTAATACAGATTGTGCTGAAAGTCCACAAATGCAAAGGAATTTGGAGAATTTATAGCTTTGATCCAAATGAATCTGTTTTCTTTTTTCAAAGCTCACTTATGTTAAGAATTACACTGAAGCCGGGCAGTGGTGACACACACCTTTAATCTGAGCACTCGGGAGGCAGAGGAAGTCGGATCTCTGTGAGTTTGAGGCCTGCCTAGTCTACAAGAGCTAGTTCCAGTTTCCAGGACAGGCTCCAAAGCTACGGAGAAGCTAAAAAAACAAAAAAAAAAAAAGAAAGAAAGAAAGAAAGAAAGAAAGAAAGAAAGAAAGAAAGAAAGAGAAGAAGAAAAGAAAAAAGAAAAGAAAAGAAGGGGAAGGAGGAGAAGGAGGAGGAGGAGGAGGAGGAGGAGGAGGAGGAGGAGGAGGAGAAGAAGAAGAAGAAGAAGAAGAAGAAGAAGAAGAAGAAGAAGAAGAAGAAGAAGAAGAAGAAGAAGAAGAAGAAGAAGAGGAAGAAGAATTACACTGAATAAAGAATTCCACTGACCAGAAGTGGACCATTTCAATTAGTATAAAGTAGTTTAGAGCCCATCTTCCAATTTGTATTCTTTTATTATAATTGGTTGACAAGAGTGTAAGCTCCTAAGAGAAATGATAACATGAAGTAAGTATCATGAGAGCTTAGATGTTAAATAAATGACTGTTCAACTGAATAGCTCATTTCTGTCTTTGAATTATTTGCTATGTTGTTAAGAATTTTCTCTCAGTAGCAAATGACATTTGATATGATTTTTTTTTGTTTTAGTTTTTCACTTTTGCTAGAACATCATCTGTAACCTATTCCTTCTTGAGAAGTATTTCAAATATGGAATTCTCACTGTGACTATATTTTCATATTCACGATTATCTACTCTTTATTTTCAAAATGAGCATTTCAGTCCTTTAGCTACTAGCTCTTTCTTCTTTATTTCATGGACATAATTTCTAAACTTAAAACTTAATTATAACTAAAATATATGCAGCATTTTACTTTCTTTCCCCCAAAAAATGGAAATTTTGCTTTTCTCTTGGGAACTTACTGTAAATTTCATGATTAACAACTTTCATTTTTCTTTTAGAGCACTCTCTTCAAGATGCTCACCAGATACACTCTTAAATTTTTTTAATAGCTTATGAAGAAAATCCTAAAAGTGTGTTGATGATTTCACTAAGATTGTACTAAGAACAACGGACACTAAGAACATAGAGCACATGAAAATATTACCTCTATGTCTTTGTGATTTGTCTCTCCATTGATATCACTAATCTCCCAGTAAGTGTTGGTAGTTTTATACATCATTTACAGCCCCCGAACTTATACAATAAGAATTTAATTTTTGTGTTATTGTACATCCCAACCCATTTTAATTCTTGTTTCCATAATTCTCATTTATATATTTTAGCAGTTACTTTTTTACTGCCTTGTTTTGTAAAGTTGTTTTATTCTTTTCTTATGACTTTGGTTAGAGACATAGTTAATTGTTTTTCCCTTTATTCTCTCAACTGGAGGAATTCTGAGTGATAAATTTTTCCCTAAGTGCTATTTTGGCACTATTCCATACATTTTTTTATATATTGTGTTTATATTTTCATTACATTTTATTATCCTGGATTCTTTCCCTGACCTAGGCACTTTAAAGAACACTTAAAAAATCTTGTATTTGGCACATTTTGTTTCTATTCTCATTATTTGGTTCTGTTTTAATTTATCCATCCTAAAACATAATCCAAAGGGTTTTACGTTTTAAGCATCATTGGGATGAATTTTTATCCAGTCTTGCTCCTTTGGAAAAGATGCTCAAACATATGAAAAGCAGGTGCACTTCTCAACACAGCTGCTCTGTCCAAGTCACAGCTAATTCTGTTCTATTAATCATGCTTTTCAAATATAGTTTAAAAATTTATGTCTCCCTGTTATATAAATCTAATTTAGATATCAATACACTAGTTTCACTTATTGTTATTTTTGTTTTATGAACATATTTTGACTAACTTATACCCTATCATTCTGACCAAATGAAGGCCTATGGACAACAAAATTGCAAGGTCAGTCATCTAAGCAGAAAATTTTTTGATAAACATCTTGCAAAGAGGCACTGCTAATTATGCAGGATCATCAGATCTAAACCAGACTATCTGAGTCAATCCAAGATAATATTATGCACTGGGCAGAAAAGCTGGGTATTTTTGTCCCAGTTTAAATGGCGTTCTAGGTAGTCTGGGCATGTATTGTAAAATTTCAACACATGACAAACAAGTATCATGCTAGAAGGAAAGGCAGGAAAAATATATACCAATGGAAGTCTCTGCTCTGATATATTGAGACATCAAGAGGTCGCCATAGAGAAGAAGCAGTGAAGAGTGAGGGAAAAGGAGACATTTGTTTAGTGACAAAAAGAAAATAGTAGAGAGAAGAAAAGTCTAAAAATACTCATAAAAAATTGTGGACACACAATAAATAGAGCAGGAGAGCAGAACAAATTTTCTTAGAATATACATTAAATGGCAAGTTGTCTATTTCCAGGACAATGTTGCAGCTTTGCCTGACAGGTACTTTAGCCACTGGGGCTTTTTCCATGCATTATTATTATGCCAAGCTCCCTCCATATACAGTCTTCAACTGAATGAACATGAAATGCATATATGCAGCTTGAAGCTTGAAAATGTGTTAGGATGTAATTTATCCACAAGACAGCACAAAGAGATACCCAATGATTGTCTGGTGTATGCTCATGAGTGTTAGACATGCAAAGAATGTAGCAAGGTGTGATATTGGACACTTCTGTGTAATTCTTGTGTCCTCCCTCTTTTTGCTTATGTGATTTTCTAAAATAGACACAAATATTTCTAGGGTGAAAAAGACTAAAGCTATTCAGCTAAATTGGTGACTTGAGAAGTAACTCTCAATTTTAATAGGTGATATGAAGGGAAAGAGAGACTAATATTCAGTAAGCACAATTATCGAGAGGCAGGCCACAAGAGTCAAGCTGTCACATCATTTATTAAATGTGCAATTAGACCCATCTTCATTTAGTTTCCCTTTTGACAAAATGAAGACAAAAGTGGTACCTTCCCAATGGGGTTTTTGTAAGTATTAAGCAGAATGATGCTAAGTGAAGCAATCCAAGCACGGCTAGACATGGCACGCATTCACTGTGGTAGCTATTAGCTAGGGGCAGACAAGAGAGCGGCAGAGGGAGCAGCAGCAGCAAGAATAGATAGTGGCATAAATATAGAAACGCAAGTCTCAAACTGGGACTGCCTTCCTTCGCCCCATTAAGTCTTGTTCCTCTGCAGGATTCTGACTATTCTGCAACCCCGTAGGACATGTTTAAGTTCAGAGAGCGGCCTCCCTTGCTTAAATGCTTTACCTCTCTCTCCTTCATTGCCCAAGCCACTGAGATCCTGCACTGCCCCACTCTGCCCCAAGCTGCAAGCCAGATGTTTTGCCCTTTGAAATTTCTCATTTGCCACATACAAGGATGCAAAATCTTACTGATTGCAGTATTGTAACATTTCATCAAAACAACACAAAAAGGACTCCTGGATGGCAAATGCTATTTTCCTTTTTTTTTTTTTTTTTTTTTTTAAGCAACATGCCAAATAAAGTATGAGAATGCAAGCTAGAAAAGAATACAAAAAAAACCTCACATATTTGATGCAGTTGCACATATGAAGTTTGAGAATACCAGTGCAGTAATGATAGGAAAATCACCTAGATATCAAAATCAATTTGATTACCATATTTTTCATGTATGATGATGCTATTTAAAAGAAGCACTTCAGTTGTTGCCTCAGTTGCACGTTTATGCTTAGGTGATAGCAGTTTTCCTTAAATTCCCTAGACCAACCTCCTGCCTCATCACATCATTCAACCTCAAGATACCCAAGGCATGGCTAAAGATTGGCATATAGGCAACTCATCACTCTAAAAAGAAGAAGAAAAGTGAAACACACAAATGCAATTGACAAGATATTATGTGCTCTATAAAAGAATCTAAAGTCTTTAAGATGCTTTGGGGGAAAAGCAGAGCTGTGATATATCTGGGCCAATAATAAAAGCTGACTGAAAAAGGTACGTATTTAGTAAACTGGATTTATTGTTGTTGTCAGTACCTCTGAAGTCTTTGCTCTGAAATCTAATATTTGACTCCAAAGCTCTTAACTTGAGCCTTTCATTCTCTTATCTACTCAATTAGTTCCAGAATTTTACACCAGAGGTTGAAGGAAATAACTTAACAATATAGAAACAAAGAAAAACAAAAACACCGCCATCTGAAATATTATTTAGGATACTGCTTCAGGCTCAAATTAGACTATTACTCTAGGCTATGGCAAGTTTATAAACCTCATATAAGTCAGCTACCCTTGAAAACTGATTGGTTAGTTAGCATCCTCGAATTATCCAACATTTTCAAGAACTTGGTTTGTATCAAGACCTGTGTAAATATTTTCAGGTAAAGGACAATTAAGCCATGTTCTTACTTTTCTGTGTTTCCTTTGCATGAGGATGACATACTGTGTGACTGAGAATGTTGCTTCAGATATGAGACAAATGTTCATTAAACATACTTCCTCTTATATTTCTTCTATATTCTTAAAGGCTCAGCCCCGTAGGGCTATATTATTTCTTAAATAATATTCAAAATGAATTGTTTTTAGTGCTGGGAAACTGTGTCAGTCAGTCATGTATTCACAAATATTCTGAAGTCATCCTTGGTTGTTTCCATCTTATTGAGGCAGAAGACTTGCTTTCCTTACTTTGCTAAAAACTCAGTCACAGATCTACTCTCCTTTGCCAAGAATACTTACAAATATGGCCTTTTACTGTGTTCATGACCAATAAAATGAGCCCAAAGGACAGCTCTCCAGTCCATGATATATCTCCCAACTACAAATATGGTAACTACCGTAAGCAGAGCATCCAGAGAAATTACCTAGATACCTTGAATATAACCCATCAGCTTTACCCGAGAGACATTTCAAGCCTATACTTTATCTGACACTGGTAATGAAACAAGCCTTTGGAAATTTTTATATTCCCTCCTTCAAAATATGCATGTGAGAGTGTGTGACAGTCATGGCCAGATTACTAGTGAACCCCTTCCATCTATTTTTTTTCCCTTGGAATTAACACAAACTCGCCTGAAGGAAAAGAGGACCAATGAGATTCACAATGATAAGAAAATGAAAACTTGCGAGTCTCAGGAAGTTAATGAAACTTGCAACATTCACAGTGTCCATCCATACACTATAAAATCTGTAAGTAATTAATGGGAATAGAAAACTCTCCAACCAGCTGAGTTGTTGAAAATTGTACAAGGAGCTCCAGGACTGTAGAGTCCCATCATCACCCATGCTGAGTTGGGCTTTTCAGTGACACAGCTGCACTCAAGTGCTGTGTGCTAAGTTATCCTACTATAAGTTCCGGTACTAAGCTCACTCATTAGATAACCTACACTTGCATTTACATGTTTTTTTGGTCTTTGGTAGGTGCCTTTTCTGGAGTGAATAGTTCAATTCTCCCTGGTAAACATCACACAACAGCCTCATTCCTTCCTATGCATACCTGTGCAATTATTTCTCTACAAGTGTGTGCTATAGCGTTCATCAAGAAAACTGTGGCATTAAAAATAGAATGTTACATTCAGGGAATGTGCTATCAAGCCATAATTCTCTTGGATACTCACTGGCTCTGATGTTCTGAGGAAGGTTGGACCACTGGAGAAACCTATGGTAAGAGAAAAAAAAGGCAAGTACTAACCAAGTACTAGCGGAATTACAGATACATGTAATATTTAACTAATAAACCTTCAAGTTATTGTCTACTTGTGCTTCCTTCTTTCAGTTCTACTTTTGCAAAATAACTGTGTTTGTATTCCCACAGCATTTTTCTGCATGTTATTATCCTACAGCCTTTTAACAATGACATATACACAGACTTTACACACCTACATGCTTAAAGTGAATTATATACCCACTCCTGTACGGTAATATGCCTGACTATCCATGTGGGTTCCAAATCTGTGGATTTGTGTAATCGTATATAAAAAATAGTTTGAAAAATTTGTACTGAACATAAATAGACACTTTTTTGGCAGTATTCATTAGACAATACAATATAACAAATGCTTCAAAAATTTATGTTGCTTAAGTATCATTAAGTAATCAGAAGTATTTAATATACTCAAGACAATAAGTATAGATTCCATGTAAACACTGCATCATTTTATATAAAGGAATTGAGCATCTGTGAATGTTGATCTCTTTGAGGTTTCCTGAAATTACATCCTTATGTGTATCTTAAGTGATGGTACATAATGCCAAACAAGCCCTAATTTTAAGAAAGAAAGATGTTTATTCTATAAATTGGATTTGTCTTTTTAAATAATAAACATCATCATCATTACTTTTTCTCTAATATTTGATTGTAAAAACGTAATCACTTTAAGATACTTTAATCACTGTAGATAGATATGGTTAGATAATGGATGGATGGACAGAGATACATATGGTGAATTCACTGCATAATTTAGTCTTAATATAGAGAGACAATTATATAACCAAATTTTAACACAATAATCTTATTCTAGCAATTATGGTTCTTTCTATACTAGATTCATGCAATACAATATATACTTCTTTTGTGGTAAATAACAAAAGGTATGATCTGATATAAGGTGGGATTTCTCCAAAATTCAGAAAGAGCCTTGATTTAGAAAAAGTTAAAAAAAAAAAAAAAAAAAAAAAACACCTTTTCATTTGCCTAATACTGAAGTGAGTACTCATTCTTCTATCTCCTTTAGGATTCGCTGGGGTGACATGATAACATGTTGGGAATGAAACTCTGGAAGAGACTGCTGCACTGAGCCTAGCTTGCGCACTTGAGATCTCAAAGACCTCCCCCAATGACACATTTCCTACAACAAAACCACGCCTACTCTAACAAAGCCTCACATCCTAATAGTGCCACTCCCCATGGACCATGCATTCAAACTATGAGTCTATGGAGGCCATTCAAACCACTACATATGTTTACAAATAAATTCAAATATGATACATATAATTTTGTTATCTACTCATTGAGAATTTTATACATGCATACCATGTGTCATAATCATAGACACTACCATCTCTCCTTCAATTTTTTGACCCTTGTCATGTACCATTCCCAACTTCATGTCCTCTTTTCATAACTCATTGAGTTCAATCAATATTGTCCTTATGTAAACAGGTTCATGACCATCACTGAAGCCTGTGTTACTTTAAAGGACTACTTCCCTAAAGAAAACTGTATCTACCCAAGCAGTCTTCAACTGTAAAAAGTCTTCAGTCTGTAAAAAGAGACACTCAACAGTTTGGACTGTGTAATGCATAATAATTCAGAGATATATCTGTGGTTATGAGAACTTGAATAAATAGATAAAGTTCAAAATCTTTCTCAGAAGTCAAGATCTTGGCCTACTAATAGTATGGTCCTGTTAGTACATTTAGAAAGCCTATATAAGATTTGTTTGCAGAAGATTTACATAAAATTACCTTCACCAGAATGACGAGGAGTGTGGGAACTTGGAAATCTTCTAATAATACAATATTCCAGGTAATACTGACAATCTGTTGATGTCAACCATAGAAGTATGATATCCTCAAGTAATCCTATGAGCTCCTGAGAGTGAAAACACCTGCATTACAAGCAATGAAATACTGGGAGAAATATTTTTCCCTCTGAGAGTATGCATTCATAGACAAAATTGGTTTTGAATTTATGATGTGGTAGATTTCAATTTTGTCTGTTCCAACACAACATACACATCATACATTTTTAAAACAAGCTGCTCACTTGCTCTTCTTTTTTTATTTTTCTTTTATTTATTTATTTTTGTTGCTGTTGTCTTTTTCAAGGCAGGGTAGTCATGATTATACTGGAACTCGCTCTGTAGATAAGACTGGTCTTAAACTCACAGAGATCCTCCTGTCTCTGCCTCCCAAGTGCTGGGATCAAAGACATGTGCCACCACATCTAGCTAAAAGGCAAACTGATTTTTGTTAAGACAAGCCACCACTGGAATAGTTAAAGATTTTTTGTGTCCAGAGACTTTCATCTATTCTTATAAAATAGGAAGCCATACTCTTGGGAAAAATAATTTTCTCAGCGTATGTCTTCTGAAAAAATACAGGAATGTTTCAAGATAGTTTCCCAGATTCCTCTTTGACAAGTTCAATGTCCTTTCTGGATAATATCACCAAGTGCACACTGGCCTACTGAAGCATGATTAATAAAAACTTGCAGATATTGGGGTTTCACCTGAAGACCAGAAAAAAAAGACAGTCAACCACTAGCTCTTACCTTGACCTCAGTCTTAAAATGGTGATCCTGCCTCCAAGAAATCTCCTAAGAAGAATGAAAGAGAGTTGTCTCTTCTTGTCTTATATTCCTCTCTAGTTCTGAAATTAAAGGTGGTTTATATGGCAAGTTAGTGTGACTACTAGGAATAAAGGTGTGTGTCATTGTGGCTACTGGGATTAAAGGTGTGTGCCATTGCTGCATGGTCTGTAAATCTGGCCACTGTGACTATTTTATTTTCTGATCTTCAGGCAAGCTTTATTTGTTAAAATACAAATTAAATGCCACTACTACCTACAAATATCATAGTGTTTACTCTGCATGCTGAACATGGTTCAAATATTTCTCACATTTTAATGCTTTCTATCTAAAATTTCCATGGAGGTTTAGTGTACTTATCAACACATATCATGCATAAGTTCTCTCTACCATTTAACAAAATGTCCTTGAGATTTTTGATCTATGAAACAAGCTAAATTTCATATAACAGTATCTCTACAAAGATACAGAGATTAACTACAATTATCATTCAGCATAAAATAGTGTATTTCCCCTAAGTACCATCAACAGCATGCCTCAGGACAAAGGCCAAGAGCCATCATTCCAATTTGCATAGCACGGGTTTTAAGATGCAGGAAAGCAGGGTGAAAGTAAGTCTGCCTCTTAAGTAAGAAAATGAATATTGTCTGGGCCTTCACATTTAACTTGGAGATTATCATAAACTTAGAGTTTCACATCGTGAAGGCTCTCCACAATAAGCCGCTAATCCAGCCTGTGATGCATGATAAAGTCTTCCATGAAACAGTCTCGAAGATTTTCCCCTGGGGCTGACACTGTCTGGCCTTCCTCATTTTCAAATTAAGGATTATTTTTCAATGTGCAAATTTTATTTACATGGATCTAGCCAATGCATTTTCCATTTTTATGAGTATTGATCTTAATAACTACTACATTTGAATCCACTATTCATTTAGTGAATTTCAAAGCAGAATTGATTTGCTACAGCTTTGCGGAAGAAACTTTCCTTATCAAGTATAAAAAGGGATAATCAGCACAGCCAGTGAGATGTGAGGCTACATATATTTGATGTGTTAGTACACATCTGATCTATAGAAACAATAAAATGGGTTGGTAATCAAGTAATTCTAAAGCTCATTAGGGCAATCTCACAGAGAAGCACCCTACCTGAAAGCAAGCATCACATATTTCCCATTTATTAACGACAGCCATTTTTTCTTGCTGCTTGAGAGACTAGCCTTCCTAATTTGCTTAATTGCAACTGAACAAGAAGGCTGAAAAGTGCACAATGAGGGCCTAAAAACCAAAGAACCTGATAACAAATGCAGTGCATTAATTCACCCCTAAACAAATAGATGAAAAATTTTAATTCTGAATGCAACAAAGAGAGTCCAAGTAAAATTAATCCACCATGAGAAATGAGATGAAGTCAACAAGCAACCCAAGACAATTAACAGCAACTCTGTACTGGCCTCCTCAAACGGACACTAATAGAGATTAGCAGCAGTTTCTATCTCATGAAATCATCTAATGGAGTAAAAACCTTAACAAAGGATTAAAACAAAGATGGAATATTTTAATTGAAAATTTGATCAATTAGCAAACAGGCCATAAGATGGAGGCAGCAGAGCATGAAATTTGATTAACCAGAACCATACGTCCCACTTCATTTCCAGTGATGGAGTGCAATAGCCGACCTTGAGAAGACAAGATGTTTGGTGTGTATAAAATAGCCCAGAATAGTGGTTACAGCATAGCTCTTATAGGAAGCCTTCTGTGCATAGGAAAAGTCTTAAATTAAAATTCACATTCATATTCAACAGAGAACACATAGGGAAGTAAATTCAGATAATTGACATATAATCCAAATTCATGACACTGTATCAGGGCAAAGGGAAAGGCTTCATCTCATAAACGTTAAGAACGGAACACGGGAAGGTTTGCTGACTACTCAGATTTTTACTCATTTTGGCTTTATTTTCCTCCACTATTTGATGACACCATGAAATCTATCCAAATTATAATAAAAATGTATGGCAAACCTTTTCAAGAAACCCTGCCATGGTGGGGGTTGAGGGCTGCCTCTTCCTTCAGACAAAGAGAGTACAGGCCCCGACGGAAGGAGGAGCAGACATGTAAACTGCTAAACAGATGTGGAAAACTGACACTGATGGTGTGGACCAAATACACTGTAGCCTTTCTGTTCTCTGCAAATAAATCCATTTCTTTACTCAACACCTTATTTCATTTCTAACGTTACCTTTTATTTCCATCTAATGTCCCAGTGCTTCTCTCTGAAGATGAGGGTGACAGTTGCTTTTCTAGTCTACTGCCCTGACTCCTGTTACATACATATACAAACATGTATATGTCATATGACATGACAGAAGACTCTGGGAATGAAAAGCGTTCAAAGTCTTTGAGGAAGACTTTGAGAGCTTTTATTTTGTAAAATACTAAACACTGCAAGAAAACTAAAGATGTTCTGTTCAGATGGAAGGTGGTAAAATGTTCTTTAGTCTTCACAAAAGACCGAAACAAAAGAAACATAATTCAGTTTCATCACAGGGAGAGCTCCTGCTCTCAGTTCACATTCTCACAGGCCCCAGTGACTCATGGAAATTGTTACTCTGAGGTACATTGATTCTGCAAATTAATATTAGAATGTATACCTCCTGCTCTAAGGATCATTACTTTGTCCAGAACAAAAGAATGCTCCTTGCTGGTAGTTTGAATTATAATTGGCCTCCATAAACTGTAGGGGCAGGTTTTGAGATCTCATACTTGCTCATGCTACACCTAGTATCTCAGTTCACTTCTTGTTGCCTGTGGATTAAATATGTAGAATTCCAGCGTTGTCTGCTTGCATGTCCCACTATGATGATAACTGAACTGTAAGATATGCAATTAAATCTTTTCCTTTGTAAGAGTTGTTGAGGACATTGAATCCCTTCAAAGAAACAAAAACCTATGTATGACACCTCCTTTTTCCTATTTCAACTACCCCCCTTTCACCCTTTTCTCTGTACCTCCATTCAGAGCTAATCATTTCCCCACGATTTTGCTTATATAAAAATTTTAAAGCAAGAGTCTCCTACATGATTAAGTTCGTATTCACTTCTCAATATTATACAAGAACGAGGTTGGAAAAGAGAGGACTGCAATATCATTTGAACAACTCCAGGTTGTTTTGTATAATGAGGATAGGCATTGGAATCTACCAATCTCACACGTGGATTCAATTTTCCACTGGAAACTTAAAAGAACATACCTGATTTGCTTTCACTCTAGAGATAAATCTGGGCTCCTTAAATTGGATAATAAATCTTAAGATGAATTTGTGAAGTTTCTCCCCAAACGATTCTCAGACTTTAGTATTCAGATGCCTCGTCTGCAGATCTTATTAAAAAGCTGCATTGAAAGCAGGGAGGCAGGAGCAGGGTCTAAGTTTTTACAGGACTGATTGTTTTTGCTGTTTCCAATAGCATATGCTCAGAATCCAGCATTTTATGTAATGGCATTATGAGATGAAGCCTTTAGAATGGATTTTGGTCATGAGAGTAGAGTCTTGTCAATAAGATTAGTGTTTTTACGAGAGACCCTAGAGAGTTCTTAATGCCTCTTCTCTGTCATATGATATGTGATTGACAGTTTCCAACCCAGAAGACCCTCACCATAGCACATTAAAGTCTCAGACACTAGTCTTATACATTCAGCCTTTGTAAGTGTTAAAAATTAATCCCTTTGGCTTATGAGGCCCTGTCCATGACATTAGATTATAATAGCATAATCTATGACATTCCAAGATGAGGTTGATGCTAGGCTCTGTGCCAGAGACCTTGTATATTTATGTTCATACATATGTAAGACACTCGTCAAAAACTGGCTCCTAGAATGTTGTTTTTATGTTTTAGTCATTTCTGCTGCATTTTCCCCGAAAATAGCAAATGAACTCCTAAGACCAATGATCAGCATCCATGTCTTTATCTCTAGTTTTAAGCAAACATTTTAGCTCTGGGGATGGGCTCCACGGACGTTAATGATCATCAACTGAGTGGGTAGGGTAACTAGAATGAAAGCTGCAAGCCTCGTTGATCACATGCAACTCTCAAAAGTAAAACCTGCCTTTGACACATGGAGCTCTCTTTCAGCTGGTAAAACCTGCCTTTGAGCTTGCTTAAAACCCAGGGCATGCATTATCATTTTAAAGTGGTGGAGCTGAAAGTTCTGCTAAGTTACCTCAAGATCAAGTGGGAAAGCTTGAGTTATTACCTAGAATCTATGGCCACCTTGCACATAAAGAGAACAACTGATGTGAGACAGAAGCACATGTGTTTCTTATTTATTTATTTTTTATACAGTGTTCTGCCTGCATTTATGCCTGCAGGCCAGAAGAGGGGACCAGATCTCATTACAGATGACTGTGAGCCACCATGTGATTTCTGGGAATTGAACTCAGGACCTCTGGTAGAGCAGTTAGTGCTCTTAACCACTGAGCCATCTCTCCAGCCCCACATGAGTTTATTTTAACTATTTCCATTTCTAAATTTACTTCCTTTTGAATCTACATGGCTAGTATACATCCTACACAGGGGCTTATTTCTTTTGCTTTCATAGATATCTTTTCTTCCCCATAAATAAACTTGGGTATTAAGAAAGTCTCTATTTACCAATTCATTATCACTGCTTGAAAAAGTATCCCTCATGGGGAGTTCCACCTTCCATATGCAAAATGATAACACTTTGTTCCAGACTCCAGATAAGATAATTGATCTACATGTTGGGATCAGTGATAGAAGGTTGTGGCCAGGCGGTGGTGGCGCACGCCTTTAATCCCAGCACTTGGGAGGCAGAGGCAGGTGAATCTCTGTGAGTTCGAGACCAGCCTGGTCTACAAGAGCTAGTTCCAGGACAGGCTCCAAAGCCACAGAGAAACCCTGTCTCGAAAAATCAAAAAAAAAAAAAAAAGGTTGTGATAACTATCTATTTAAGCAAAGAAAAGTCGGTGTCTTGGAAAAATATAGCAAAATAAGCAAAAGATAGTGGTAATTTTTGAGCATATTAAATTGCAAGACTCATGGGAAGGGAAAGTTTTTAATGTGCATGTGTGTTTTTTTTTTTAAATCACTTAGAAGCTAACGGAATTAAAAGACTCAGAGAGTGAGCAAGCGAGAAAGCAACTTTGTGAAGGGTGCCAATCTAATTACAGAGCAGCCTGTCCCTGGAGGCTCATTGTGAGCCGCATCATCACTTATGTGTGTCACCTTAAACAAGTTAACTGATCTTCCACACTGTCTTGAAGGGAATAGAACAGTGCCAGAAAATGCTCTCTTATTGGACATTCTTAGTCTAAAGTTCATAGGATTTCTTTCTTCTCTTTTTACATAAATCTTGGTGAGTTAAAAATAATTAAATCTCTATAGCACAGAATATAATTTTCCTTTTCCCCAACCTACTTATTCTTACTTCTCAGTATTATATTTTGCCTTTGCTGGTGGTTTTAATAGTCATCCATCTCTTGACAGTTTGGTCTATTGCTCACATCTTTCCTGGAAGCACTTTCATTTTGAGGTACCTCCTTAAGCCACACAAAGTTTTCCAGTAAAATTTCCTTTATCTTTAGACTGATCCAATGTTATGTCTTTTGAGTCTCTTTACTAATGCTGGCTTTTCTACCTTTGCTTTGCTGTTGGAATCAGTTAATTGCTTATGCTTTAAGACTACATCTAAGTATTGTAACATCCCAACTGAGCTTAAGAGTAGATTCCAGGTAGTGGCAATGTCTTCAAGTAGCAGTCCCCAACAAACACTCCCATTATGTTATAAAATATAGTTTCTAAATCTGCCTTAGAAGAACACAATATACAAACATTCTATTATATAAGGCAACTAATTTCTATCAAAACAAGGTTTTAAAAGAGTGTAATTGATTGAGATTTTATGTTTAATTTTTCTCAATTCCTCACAGTACTACAATAGCAAAATTGAAAAATTCCATTTTGACGTACTCTTTTTTCCAGGTTGTTATTCAAATTCCCAAGATAACTCACTACCTCTCCAAATATTTCCCCTTTTAACATTTATCCCAATGTCAGGAAACAATTAAATAAAATAAAATGATGGAAAAGGAAGGAGGCTTGGAAAGGAAAAAGATGATATGATCAGAGAATGGGAAAGTCTGAGCAAAATGACAGAAACAGGAAGATAGCAGAAGCGGTGGAAATCAAAACAAAATAGAACTGTCCTAGGTTGGATCAGGGGAGATAAAAAAAATTGATAGTAATTGAAAAGCTGGAAAAATTCAAGTAAAATGTCTACATTGACAACAATCCCAGCAATGCTGAATTCTCAATTTGAACAAAAGTGGTACCGTTTTGTAAGATTATAACTCCACAGAGTGAGGAAGGAGAACACAGCGACTCCACATCATTCCCTCAATTTTTCTCTAGACATAAAGGGAACACAAAGCAAAAGAATTATATTATATATATATATAATAAAAAGGAAGTGGGGACAGAAAATGAGACATAGTTAATTCATTGCCTTTCTGACTATAATGGTAAGGTGGAAGACTCCAGGTGTAGAAGGCACGTCTAATCTGGTACTCCCAATTCAGAGCAAGTAGACAAGGCAGCACCATTTGTGTGTGAAACAATCAGCAGGCTCCCTGTGACTATCAAATGAAGCAGAGAATCAAAAATACCTCTTTGCCTTGTTTATTTATACTGATGCCATTGGTCTTTAAAATAAAATTGACTTGTCAATTCACTTAATCTTCTAGTACAATGTATACAAATTTCTTGTTTTATTTTTTTCCAGAATGCCAATACCTTGTCTTTATAGTCATGTTTTACTTTTCCTATTTAAAGTTATAAGGTGGCAATAATTTATTTTGATATAGTTTTTTTTCTTACAAACATAAAAGATCTGTTTTGATTTAAAAAAAATTCAACCAATTCCAAAAAAGGTCATACCAACCAAAGAACCAATCTCACAATCCAGCTAAGGTTTATAATTGTTAGTCTGGTTCATAAAACTCACAGCTCACCATGGTTCATAATGTATAGCAGTTCATGTAACAGCAGAGAAGTCTACCGTTGTTTAACATTTCACCCTTTCCTTCTTTTATGTGGTTTTTGACTTGTGTTAAATATACCAGTAAACTAAAAAGGAGACCATGAAGCCTAACTTGCTTTAATCACCACACCTACTTATAGTAATGCAAAATGTACTATGAGTTTGAGGCTAACTTCACATACATTAGGAGAGATCATCTCAAAACACAAACAAGTTCACCAAGGTAGAGAGAGAGAGAGAGAGAGAGAGAGAGAGAGAGAGAGAGAGAGAGAGAGAGAGAAAGAGAGAAGAGATAAATTAGAAATGCAGTGTGAAGTTGCTGTGTCCCATCTGTGACTGGCTAAGCTCAGGTTATTGGTTCTAGAAAAGGAAATCAAACTGAAGTGACTTCATAACTTTCTGAAACTGTACCCTTCTTTATAGGCTGAGAATTTGAAAAAATGTGAACTAACAGATTGTTTATTACAATTTGATAGAACTAGTTTCTCCTAAACTTCTAAAACTGAAACAAAGAAACAAATATATTGACGCTGAGAAACGAGCAAGAAAGGAAAAGACAGCAATTTGCTTACATAGATCAATACCTATCCTCTGTATTCATGGCCAGTTCAAACTGATATTAAGTCACTTGTAGCCAAAAGAGCTTTGTCTACTGCATCTGTCCATCTGGGGCCTTAAATGCTTTCTACTTGCAGTTCCTTTGGGATCTCCCGTACACTCTCAGTTTTCCTATGCTTCCACCAAAATCTTTCATTTGTTTTACTTCAGTGACTCCTGCCTGTCTTGAAATATCCTCCTGTCTGGATTCTTCATCTTCAAATAAATCATCACGTGGCTCTCAGGTTCCTCAAGTTACACTCATATTTCTTCTCTTTATTTACAACAAAACTTCGTAAATATGTCTTTATTTTTCCAGCTCTCATGTCTTGAACTCATCTAATGTGAACTGCTTCCTGTATTCAGAAGCATACTTTCAAAAGTATTTTACAAGTCCTTAAACCTCAGCATTTCATTTTTTATCTTCCATCTTTCTTAATCTCCATCAGGATGTATACTTCATATTGGCACATATTAAATGTAGCACTTAAGCAGAATTGTGAACAAGATGACAGGTTTAGTCTCAAACAGTTTATAAGTAACCTGTCTCTGAATATCTTTCTTGTTTCTTCTATAGTTAAGTCAAATTATTATAGAGAATGACCATCATAAGTAAAAAGAATCCCATTTTGCATGAGGAGCTAACGAAATAGAAAACATCTTAACTAGTATAGCTTGCCTGGTAAGTAGAAAAAACGCAGATGATTTTTCTGTTAATTGTAGCCTGGAGAGAATGGTAATGTGGACAGTGATGTTGAAGGTTGACTGAAATGTATAAAAACACCCAGAATACCACAACCTCTGCATAGATTTCAAAATTACCCCAAACCTTAATATGCTGATTTTTTTTCCTAATGGCATTCATGTATATTATGATATCTAGGTAATACACTAACAATATAGCCACTTGCTATATTTTTAAGTACTAAACATTCAAAAATGGAGGACCACTATGGGTTTTATAACCATAGAAGATTGTAAAAGAATTAGAAATCATAGGTATGTAAATAAGAAAGGTGTCTAGTTAGGTGTCTTAGTTAAGGTTTCTACTGCTGTGAAGAGTCACATTGACCATGACAACCCTTATAAAGGAAAACATTTAGTTAGGGTGGTTACATTTTCAGAGGCTTAGTCCATTTTGGTCATGGTGTGACATGGTTTTGCACAGACAGACATGGTGCTGGAGAAGTAGTTGAGTGTCCTACATCTTGACATGCAGGAAACAGGAAGTGTCCTGAGACACTGGGTATGGCTTGAGCAAACAGAAGACCTCAAAGCCTGCCTCCAAAGTGACAGACTTCCTCCAACAAGGCCAAACCTACTCCAACAAAGCTATAATGGTTCTCTTTTGTTCCTGTGATCCATCAGTGTACGAGGACAAATAGGCAAAAGTGATGAGAGAGATCCTTCTATGGCACGTGAACATGTTGGAGACAGTCTTTCAGGAGAGACTTTAATGAATTGTCTCAGCTTTATTTCAGACTATGGAAAATATAGAAGATTGGAGAGTCTGGGGACAAACCCTAATTTGCATTAAGAGGCATGGTTCTATCACAAGGCTTCATTTGTAGCAGTAGGGTCCTATAGTAGAGATCCTAGTATTTAAGTTACCATGTACATGGCAGGGGGCTTCTTGCAGGAAACTGTGACAAGGGTCACCTTAGAGAAATCAGGCATCCAGACTTAGAGACAGCTTTCAGATAAGGTCAGTTCTTGGGCCCAGAGACATTCGCCAGATAGGGGCAGGTAGAAAGAAGAAAATTTCATTGTAGAAGGAATCTCCATTTCTAGGATCTTTGGCAAAAGTTGCCAGGTCATGATAGACTGGAACAGCTAACCAGCAAGGCCTTTCACACAAAGCCACACCTCCTAAATAGTGCAACTCCCTTCGGGAATCATTTTCTTTCAACCACCATATAAGGATTACTATTTCTCTGATGAAACACCATAACGAAAAGCATGTTGAGCAGGAAAAGGTTTATTTGATCATCATCCATTGAGGGATGCCAAGGCAGAACTCAAACCTGGCATAAACCTGGAAGCAAGAGCTTATGTTTAGGATATAAAGTGTTACTAATTGGTTTGTTCCTCATGATTTCCTGAGCCTGTTTTCTTATAGAACAGACAACAATCACCCCCAGAGGTAGCTCTATCAACAATGGGCTGGAACCTCCCACATAAATTACTAATTTAAAAAATGTTCTACAGGTATGCCAACAACCTGTTCTTATAAGGGCATTTTATCAATTGATCTTTCACTTCTAGGATGACTTTAGCTTCTCTCAAGTTGACATAAAACTAGCCAGGACTGAAGGTAAATTATAATCTGAAATAGAATTTAGTGAAGACAAAAATGAAAAGAAAGATTCTATTAAAGACTTCGTAAGTTGGTCCAATTTAAATGACATCAATTCCATTGCCTAATAATTTTGTATTTCTTTTAGTTTATCACTTATACACATATATATGTATTTGCAAAACATTAAGTAATTCAAATAAGATTGTATATGCAGATACAGAGAAATTCATAATGTATTGTTAAGTTAAATAGCCAACATTTCTCTTCAATGCTAGAATGAAGATAATTAAGGGATGCGTGTGCGCACGTGTTGGGTGTGTGTGTGTGTGTGTGTTTGTGACAGACATAGCCAAAGAACATATGTGTGTAATTTATATCCAGCTCCTAGTGTTAAAGCACACATTATCCATAACATTTCCAAGCATATTTGCTAAACAAGAACAAGTACCAATAATGACAACTGTTTAACCTTTGCAGTAATTGTATGCATATATAAGCATAAGGAGGTTATATGTGTATATATTTATATGGAAACTTACTAATTACTACTAAATTGCCTACACTTGAAAATTTGTCTAGACTCTAGTTAAAGGTTGCAGTTCTTTAGAATGTTAAGGAAGTCCCTTGTGTGTAAAATTTGTCATGTGACTAATAGGTTTGGTTTTTCACATTTATTCATGCATTGTGTCTGATATACATGCATGCCATGTGGCACAGCAGAGGACTACTTGTAACAGGCAGTTCTGTCTTTTCACCATGTAGGTTCCTGAAATGATACTTGCAGTCAGAACCTTCACCATGCTCTCATTCACCTCACCAGCACCCCCCAAAATTTCTTCAAGTCATCAACTTTCCCAACAGGACTTATATTTTCATAGACTTAAGATAAAATTGCTGATATTTTTTCAGGAGCTTAAAATTCTTTTACTCAAAATTTCTTTCAGAAATTTTTATACAATGTGATTGACTATCAATTCTTATCTATGTACTATTAATAATTTCTATTTTGGAATATTAATTTAGTTCAAATTGGCTATGCAACAGTAAGTTTTGTAAAGTGGCATTATAACAAATATCTCATAGTTTGCTAAACCTCCAGAAATTAAGCCAAGTTCTATAAACCCCAAGCTTAGCCAATGGCGACAAAGCTAATTAGGATATCATTTTATATAGCATCTAGATTCTAGCAATAGAAAAGATGAAGACAATTACACCACCAGCAGAGTAATTTAGAGAGCAAGAGTGTGCCATGTGCAATTGGTTAGTGACAAGACATTTATAACACAATGACAAATCAGGAAGAAACATTTTCCCAATTTGTCTATGACTAATAAGTTTCAAAATAGATTCATCCTATATGAGGAAACAAAAGGCTTGATGATGGATTTCATGATGAAAATGTGTTTACATGCAGCACTCACTATAGAAAATGTGTTTGAATATGTTATATTGACTTAGAAAGGAAAGGGGACAAGGGTTAGTGGAATGCAGTGGAGAATGCTTTTACTATCAGTACTCAGTGTATTTGGGGGATGCTATGAAAGAGTTCGAGGCCAGTTCAATTTCTTAGCATTCTAAACAGGGTGGGGTAGAGGCTAAACAATTTTTTCTTGAAATCTTTAAAAATGTCAAAATTATATCCCTTGGCATATGAAGAAAAGTCATGAATAGTTGCTAAAGGAAATTCTCTCTCATAGCTCTAAAATATATAAGGTTAAAAATCAGTGTGTTAAGTTCAGAGAATCAATTTTAATTGATCTGATCAAGGTACTGTGAAGAAAGAAATAAGTTAATTTGTAAATGGTATTGGAATTCATTCCTAGAAATAAATGAACATAATTAATGCCCCTGTGGATAACTATTTCCCAGGCCTTGTGGTTTATGAATACTGCTGGGAGGGAAAGTCATCAGCAGTCTTCCTCAGCTGTGTACTATGTGAGCTGAAATACCAACCTTCATGGAAAGCTATGCCTGTGGAAGCAATACTGGCATAAATGTTATAGAACTAACAAACCCTTTTCTGACCTGATTCTAGGCCTGCTTCATAATGAGAACTGATACACATTACTGGAATCCTGCTCAAAACCTGATACTGTTGTTTTTGCCTTAGGGATATGATGTCAAATTGCCTTCAAAATACTTACATTTCTAGCTATAGTTGATATTGGTCAGAGAGTTGGTGAGAAACCCTTCTGTCTGAAGCAGGCAATGGCATAGAGAGACGTTTAAAAGGTCAAAGTGCAGTGAGCTGGTGACTAGTGAATGATCAGCCTTAAATGGAGCATCCGTATCATTCCCAACAAGGCACAGGGAACATGGCAGAAGGCAGAATAGAAGAATATTTGCCGTAGAGGTTGGGAAAGGGTGACATGAAAGATTGTCTTCTGGACACATTGTGGTTGGTTGCTGCACACATGAACTCACAATATTAGTGCTTTTCACTACAATGTCTGAACCAGTATAAACCCCATAAACATTCCATCTCAGAATGCGGAGGTGTTTAGAAGGCTCGTCCCTTCCAGAGAAATTACACGCAGTTAATGTTTCCTGGAGAAAGTGTTATATTCCTAAGTGATATAGCCACTGGTAAATGTCTGTTTACCAAGTAGTTAATCCCCATCATCCAAGGTAGCCAATCCTAATTAATATAAGTAGAATCCAACTATCCAACTTTAAAAAAGCCATGAAAATAGGAGGTGGACATGTTGGTGTCGAGGTGGAAAGCAGGGAGAAGACAAGGTCATGGGGAAGAGATAGTTGAAGAACATTACATGTAGAGTATTGTGAAAGAAAATTTAAGAAGCACCAGCTCTGTCCATGAAGCCCAGGAGGGCAGACGTCGCTGCAATGGACAAATACGTGATGAAGAGATGGAAAAGATAGAGTATGTGGTGGAGAGACTGGCGAGAATGAGAAGTGGTCCACTTGCTGTGGAGAGAGGTGGAACTGGAGATGTGAGAGCAGTGAGGAACAGGCTAATAGGAGGAGTCTCTGCTGCCACCTGAGGCCATGATGATGTCTTGGGCCAGGCTGCCACTGAGTGTCTTGCCTGGGTCCATGGTCCTACTACAGTCAGGGTCTGTGTTGATGCCTGAGGTCCATGTGTACCAACAAAGTCCATGCTGTTGCCAGTGGTTGCGGCTACCACCTGAACTCATATTGATTTCAGAGTGCTATGCTGAGATAGCCCCAGCCCTAGAGGGCAAGGGCTGACCCTGTCTGTAGCTGACCTACACTGCCAGCAGTGACATGGGTACTGGGGATCTGGTCATGTCCCTTGCCCGGGGCGAGGGGACACCTAATGCAGGCCCAGACTGTCCAACTCAACTACCACCCTGGTTCAGAAACAGGACCCAGGGCCCCGACATCTACTCTATCTTTGGCTCTTGAAGTGTCTGAAGGAGGCAGTACTGTGGATCCATAGCCACAGGATCTCCATGATTCTGGGCAACCGCAGGAGAGCTGAGGAAAATCATGATCCAGGACTGATCAGGTGGCAGAGCTGAGAGGCCTTGAACCAGACCAACAACTCATTACAGTGAACATTTGCACATAAAGCTGCTTGGGCAGAAGGGTGAACTGAGTGACACATCAATGATGCTATGATGGATGGATATGTTATGGAGAGTCAGGAAACACAAAGGAATGGAGTGGCTCAAGTATGGTATCATTTTTAATTTTATTTTTTATTTTCTTTTGAAGGAGACGTTATAAGCATGGAGAGTGGTTATGGAAGAAGTGGGAAATGGGTGGCGTTGGGGTGAATGATGTGAAATTCCCAAGAATAATTTTTTTAAATATGTTTTAAAAAATGAAAAAGAGAAATTTTGAAAGATTATTTTTCTAGAGTATGGTACCTTCCAAGTAGAAGAATGTTTAAAAGATTCCTGCTCACGGAATCTTATTTCATGCTATAAAATCATGTAATAAACTAAAGATGATGACAGCCTGAGGAAAAAAAAATATGTTCTGTGTTGCACCAAAAACTGAGTGTGAGATTATCTTCAAAGCATATGGATAAAAGCAAAGCTGCATTTTAGCATTGCCAACGGACTATAGTTTTATTTGATTCTAGCAATTTGTGTCTTGATACTTGAAAATATTTTATGGAAATATTTTCTAATGACTATTTTGTACATATATAATTCCGGTCAAAGACGAATGGGAATAAAACTTAGCAAATACTTTAATGCCAAGGTTCATCTTTTACATTTCTGAATCTATATTCTTGTGTGGACACCTAGAATCACAGCAAACACCTCAGTTGTAAACTCATGTCTTTGGGAGTACGCATCAAATGCATGCTTTGATGTTCTTATTGCTTAAGAAGAATATTTTCCAGCTGTGCTTTTGCACTGAATAAAATGAATCCATTAGTATAAACTCTCTGCTGTCAAACCCCTTGAGGATCCTGTGGCATATGGTGCATCTCCAATGGAGTGTGGAATGTTGGGTGTGGCCCTACGGTTACTTCTCTGCTAAGGAAAGTGCAGCTTCCCTCTCACCCCGGGAGTCCCAGTAAAAAGTATAAATTTGCTTCATACAATAAGCACATAAATGCCTTTGCCAGACTCTTGGCAATATCTTTTCCTCAAGCTGGCAAACAAAATTCAACAGATGCTTCCCCAGATGACTCCACACTGATGAGCATTATATATGCAATCTATCTCATATGATTATACTACATAGATCATCATAAACATTGCATGTTTCACAGTCTGTCTGCCAACTGATCTATGGTTCTTGAGGCTTCCCGGGCATGAAATCACTGTGCATTTGAATGCCTGCCCACAAATCCAATAGGGACAAATGAAATGTGTGACCACAAACCTTGGTATATGCCTGACTTACCAATATATTGTAGGTGAGAGGGAGGGGTTCTCAAGAAACTGACTTGAGAATTGAAGGAATCGCAGTCACAAGAGAAAGCAGGAAAAACTCAAAAACCTTGACTAGATAAGAAATTCACATTATAGAATATTCCTATACAACGTGCCAAAGAAATGGAGCAGAACATCCACACCAGAAATGCAATAGCCTATCGCTGAATGGCTCTCCATCTGCCTTCTAGTGGGCTGCTCATTCAGTCCCAGGAAAACAATTTGCACAATAAAGAAATGAAGTTTAAGACTGACCTAGACACTTAGTTTGAAAATTTATCTCTGCTGCTTATTAATTATATAACTCTTGGAATATTAATCAATTTTAAATGCAGAAAAGTAATAGCTGTTCTTTGTGAGTCACTATGAGAATTTCTTAAATATGAAAATGTCACAAAAAACAAGCCATAAAAAGTCAGAGCTGTCACCTAGTTTTAATGTTGTCAACGCAAAAATTATGCTAATTCCATCTCTGCTTTAAAGAAGGAAAATAAGCTTGAAATATTTAAATTATCTAATAAATTTTATATAAGAAATAATTCACAAATCTTTCACAGACTTAGAAGATTGAACTCCAATATCTCTCCTTAAAGAGCAAGAATGACCACATGTACTTAATGGTAAGGATCGCAAATGATACTGAGGATTTACCAATGGGATAGTAGGCAATTGGCAAAACTATTTTTTTAAAAAAAAATTCTTTATTTGAGAATTTCATACATAATTTTATCATATTCATTTTCTAACTCTTACCAGATTAATTCCCCATTATATACCCACCCAACTTTATGTTCTTTATTTTTTAAGTGAAGTTCAATTTGTATTCATCATATATTCTTGAAAGTGCGGTCTTCCTTTGGAGATTGGTAAACTGACTTTCCTCCCCCGTATCTGTTTATCACCAACAGTTGCTCCTTGACAAGAGCAACTTGTCAACGTGTCCACCTCACGTCTCCATGCTAGAATGTAGCTTGTCTTCGGCTTGCACAGGGTCTACATGCTTTCCCAACTGCTGTGTGCTCAACATCTTTACCCAACAGGGAAAGGCAAATTAAAACTATTTGAAATTTCATCATACCAAAGTTAGAAGGGTTAAATTAAAAGAGAAAAACATGCTGGCATGAAGATAGAATGAAAGAAACACTTATTCACTGCTGGTGGCAGTGACAATATTTGCAGCCAGTGTGAAAAAGTGTGGAAGTTACTCAAAAAGTTCAAAATAGGTTTACCACATGACTGAGCTTTGCCACTCTTTGGAATGCACTTCAAGGATTCCATATTCTACTATAGAGCTATATGCTCATTCATGGTTTACTCTTCCATAGCTACGAAATGCAAGCTGCTTAGATGTCCACTAGCTGATGAATTAGTAGTGAAATTTTGATATAATTATAAAACTGTATATTAATGGGCTACTAAGAAAAATCAAATTCACAGGAAAATTAATGGATCTGGAAACAATTATTATGAGTGAGGTAACACAGACACAAAGTCAAAGGTCACATAGCTCCTTTCATTTATAGATGTTATCTTTGAATATTACAGTAAGTGAGCTTTATTTGGAATATTCATAGGAGCAGGAAATCATTAAGGGACTATGAGGCTGGGTCTTTAAAGAAAAGGGAGATAAAACACAATAGTATAAAATGTTAAAAGGTAATGATGGAACAAAAAATGTTTAATTGGAATAGGACAGAGGGAGCAGGATAGAGGAGGGACTACTGAGAGGGGAAAATAACATTAAAGACCTTTTAAAAGTCATATAGAAGCCTAGTAGTGTAGAAGTTTTCTAAAAATATATCTATACACAAACTGAAAAAGAAGCCATATGGAATTAACCTATAATGGGACAACAATGCCTACTAGACTCCAGAGGCTAACCAAAAGCCCAGGAGTGGGTTACTTCTTTTGGAGTAGTTGACCAATGAATTCCCAAAGACCAAATACACAGTCAACAAACAAAGAATAGAAAGAAAAAAAAGACAAACCAAATGTTAATTTTCCAATTAACATAGATTCCTAGTTTTCAACAACAACAAAAAAAAATCCACAAACAAAATAAACAAACACACACACACACATCAAAAAATTTTTCTACCACAGTCAAGCTGGCTTGATCCCAATGATGTAAATCAATAAGTATAATTTTGTACATAAGTAGATTGGATATAAAACCACCAATCATCTCATTAGAAGCATAAAAGGCCTTTGACAAGATCCAGCATCCCTTCATGATAAAAGTGCTAGAGAATTTAGGAATAGAAGGAACATAACTCAATATGAGTAGGATTGGAAGGAAGGGTTTGGAGATACATTAGATCACAGAACATTATGTATATGTATGAAAATCTCTAATATTAAAATAGTTAATTATAGTAAAAGATGTACCAGGCAATAAACCTAAACTAGAAACCAAAGTAGTACATCCTACAGAAAAGATGATTTGTTTATAATTGTTCCCTGTTATATAAAAATTTAATAAATACATTTGCTCAGAAAACTATATACTCAAATAAAAGGCTGATCTATACACAGATTAATTAAGGAATAAAAGTGAAAACTGGTCTGAATAACTGAATCTCCCCAAAACTCAAATATTGAAACTTATTTCCATGATTGTATTTGTATAAGGAGTCTTTAGGAAGAAAAAAGCATGACAGAAAAATTGCCGTGAATGTCACTGATGTCTTCTTTAAAGAGGCTCACATGACCCCCAGGTCCTTTTCTACAGTGTGAAGATGTGGGGCAAAGACGACTGTCCCTGAACTACAGTAGACACACACCAACTGTCAGTGCTCTGATGTGCAGAATTTTTGGCCTCACTGAGAAAAAGTTTCCTGCTTTCTTATTTCTTTTCTTTTTTTTATTATTATTTATTTTTTTAATTAAAATTTCCACCTGCTCCCCGTTTCCCATTTACCTCCCCCTCCTCCCACATTTGACTCCCTCCCCCCCAATCCCCTCCCCCTATCCCCACTCCTCTTCTCCTCTCCCCACACATAGAGTGTGGTAGTTCATTGAAGAGGCCTTAACCAAGTAAAATACTATCTTTACTTGAGTTTCAAAAATTTTACCCTAAAACAAAGAGAACCACCAAATGCAAGTATTTAGAAGAGAACTAGAAAAGCTAAGATTGAAAAGCAGTATTATCACCAACAGATGTGAAGGAAACTGAGTTTCAAGAATTTACAGTGTACCATTATAATGAACTCACAGAGAAAATAAAAAAGTAGCAGACTTTATTCAACGAAAGGGTTTAGGAAAAATTCAGATTAAGCAAAAACAACAACAACAAAAAAAAAAAAAAACATAAAGGAAAACTCAACATTAAATGACCAAGACATATGGAATCCAGTATGTGTCTTAAATGCAAAGACAGGCTCCTGATTTCTGCCTGGAAAGTTGACAAAGAGTGGCCCGGATTTATAAAAGGATCAGAGCCTACCTGGATAGACCCTAAGGAAGTACATCCTTATCTTAGGAAATCCAACACCTGCAAAAAACTTCTCTCAGAACACTTAACACATTGAGGTGTATAGACTGCTGGAAAGGTACGCAACTTGTGATAATGATGCCTGAAGTTGCCGATCCTTCCTGACTTTTGTGTCATGGCTCACCGCTTTGAAGAACACTGAACTGTCTCTCACTGTGTAGTTGGGACTAGTACCTGCTCTGAGGACCCTTCTTTCTTCATCTCTATGGAATAAAAAGTTTAATTTGCCGGGGAAACATAACACAGTCTGTCATTCTTAGTTAAAAAATAAAATATAACACAGCTTTACAGTACAGGGGTGAGGAGAATCAGAACAGGAAATTGTAAATGCATACTACCCCCAAAATGAATCATTCCTCAGAAAAAAAAGGATCATTCCCCCCCTCCAAAAAGGAAAGTCATCCACAATAGTCTCCCATCATATCACAGGTACAACAAGAAAATGAGTTAAAATTTGGATTGAGAAAAATACTATGAGGAACTTTGTGGCCTGTTAACTCTCATTCTTAATATAAAATATAATTCAAGATAGTTGATAGATTTTGTAAATTGAGCATCACATAGACCAGAATTAATCTATTATACAGCCCTAGATTCAAGTACTCAAAAGTTAAATCAAAATACCACCAGAAGTAAACATGTATTCACTGTAAGGCTAAAAACTATTTGATTTTATGTTACACAAGATGACTGCTGGGCAAAAATTGGGAACTGGGGGGTGGGGTGGGACGGGGAAAAGGGGAGATGGGGAGAGAAAAGTGAGAAGGGGAGGATGGGGAGAGCTTGGGGGAATGGGATAGTTGGGATAAAGGAAGGATGGATATGGGAGCAGGGAAGCATATATCTTAATTAAGGGAGCCATCTTAGGGTTGGCAAGAGCCTTGACTCTAGAGGGCTTTTCAGGGGTCCAGAGAGATGTCTCCACCTAGGTCCTTGGGCAGCTGAGGAGAGAGAGCCTGAAATGGCCCGATCCTATAGCCATACTAATGAATATCTTGCATATCACCTTAGAACCTTCATCTGGCGATGGATGGAGATAGAGACAGAGACCCACATTGGAGCACTGGAGTGAGCTCCCAAGGTCCAAATGAGGAGAAGGAGGGAGAACATGAGCAAGGAAGTCAAGATCGGGAAAGGGGCACCCACCCACTGAGACAGTGGGGCTGATCTATTGGGAACTCACCAAGGCCAGCTGGACTGGGACTGAAAAAGCATGGGATAAAACCGGACTCTCTGAACATGGCAGACAGTGAGGGCTGATGAGAAGCCAAGAACAATGACACTGGGTTTCGATCCTACTGCATGTACTTTGTGGGAGCCTAACCTGTTTGGATGCTCACCTTGCTAGACCTGGGTGGAGAGGGGGAAGACCTTGGACTGCCCACAGGGCAGAGAACCCTGACTGCTCTTTGGACTGGAGAGGGAGGGGGAGGGGAGTGGGACGTGGGAAGTGGGAGGTGGCGGAGGGAAAAGAGAGGAGGGGAGGAGGCAGAAATTTTTAATAAAAAAATGTAAAAAAAAAACTCTTCAAAGCATTAAAAAAAAGATGACTGCTACCAGAAAAATAGCAATAAATATATGGAAAGATAAAGTAAGATAGCACATTCCAAGAGACATAACAAAAAACAAGCCAAGCACAATGGTTTAAATTACCAGAAAAGAAATTTTAAAATGCAATGATACAATGGGTATGTCAAAGGTTGTATTTCTTTAAAATAAGGCAGATAGCATTCAAACCAGGAAACATTGTTAAACTCACATCAAAGCTGAGTAAATAACCTCACCAACAAAAGATAAAAGAAGCCAGCTTGGTGACATTCTTCACATAAACTTTCAAAATCAGTGACGCGGATTAATGATTATACAGTGCTAAGGGCTTCCTACTGTGACCCACTGCACCCGCAATATGGGCTCATAAGACACTAATCAATTACAAAAGCAAGAAATAATTATTAAATATAAAATTTTGAGGAATAAGCTGTCAGTATTTGTCACTGGTAAGAAGATAAAATCAAACCAATTTTATTTAATATGTACACTAAAGGAATACAGATGCTGTGTTAAATGTCATCAAAGTAAACTCTGAATTCATTCCACAAAAGTTTAATCACTTGCTCATTTTACTCAGTAAAGACTACTATGATAAATCAAATTCTGTTGACTACATATTGGGTGACTTGGGCAGTTTGTAGGACCACTAGTAGTGATACCTGTTGCGGGAGGTCCTTCCGCTCCTCCAGCCAATAGCCGCCGAGATACCAGCCCATTGGGGCGCGGTATCTTTCCCTTTAAAAAAAGCGGCTACTTCCTTCCTCTCTCTCTTTACTTCCTGCTCCGGTTCCGGCGACTAGACTTCTTCCTAATTGCGTGCGCAGAGGGCTGTGTCTGGGACGGTGATCTGTAAGTTTATTCCCTTTTAAATAAATACCACCCTATTAATCACAATTCCAAACTGGTGTGGGATTGTTTATGACTTGCGCCTTCAGATACCAGCATGTATCTCTAGTGCATTAACTGGCTCTTTGGAGCCCATTCCCTTCGGAGGGATGCCTTGCTCAGGCTCAATACAGGAGGAAGGGACTTGGTTTTGCCTCAAGCGATATGAAAGACTTCGTTGACTCCCCAAGGGAGGCCTTACCCTCTATGAGGAGTGGATGTGTGGTGGGGAGAAAATGGGGTAAGCCAGAGAACAGGAGGGAAGAGGGAACTGAGGTTAGTATGTAAAATAAGTTTGTTTGAAAAAGAAAAGA
This sequence comes from Chionomys nivalis, assembly GCF_950005125.1. Lineage (NCBI taxonomy): Eukaryota > Metazoa > Chordata > Mammalia > Rodentia > Cricetidae > Chionomys > Chionomys nivalis. The sequence continues at coordinate 54,158,612 of NC_080088.1, read as the reverse complement.
AAACGTTTCATATTCGGGAAACTGACCCACTTAGACACAATTGCCAAACTATCAACATAAAACTACAAACATTGATGTGAATTTCAAAGTTTAAAAAAGCAATTTTATAAGCAATAAGTACAAGTACAAAGGCAAGAAAGCCAAAAAAATGTGTTGGAAGTGTCAGTCTTTCTTTTTCATGGCAGGGCTTCAACTGTTGAAAATTATGAACACATTGCCTTACAAAATACAATGGCTCTGAAATTTCAATCATTTTATAATCATTTCCTTATAAGGAATTAAAAATCTCTTTTTACAAATGTACTTGAGAGTTATCACCTTGCATGCATTTCAGCCTCAAAAGCAAAGGTAGCATTGTTCTCTTTTGAAGACAATCATAGTATAATTCAATATTTATGAAAATGGCTTTCTACTAACTTATCTGGATTATGTGTGAAATAATATTTGTCATGAATAATGAAGCTTATTCTTAAACAATGAAGTTTGCTGTTTGTTTACATTTCTATTATTTTGTTTTCTTTTTCCCTAAAATTTATCAGTTTTCCATAATCAACTTAATTGTTGCTGTATAGTAGCTTTTTCTTTTACAGTAGGGTGTTACTGAGAGAATATAAGAATTAGTAATTTTCTTCTTTGTATTTTCTGTATTTCCTTGTATTTTAACTTAATAAAAAAATGACTTCAATAAAATAGCTACCTAAAAATACCAAGTAACATCTAATAATGCAAAATTTAAGAAATAGAGTACCTGACAGGCTAACCAATAAACCTGAATGTGGGAAAAGAGAGGTGTACTCTTCAGAGCTCCAGGGAGGGGTCCCTTCTTAGACAGGGAAGTCAGGCCCTCAAGAAACATTTTTGCTGACTGAGAAGACTCGGAAGAGCCACATGAGGAGAGGAGCTGTTGGGTCTCTCTGCTTATCCTGTTTCTTATTGGGTCCATGGGCTTTCTTAGTGCCGCTACCAATAGTGATCAGGGGCATTTTATTTTGATAATAGAATCTGACAACCTGAAATGGGGAACCAAACTAATTCCCAACTATCTAATTCCCATTGCATCTATCTATTTAAATCCTGGAGGTGGGAATAAAGTCATCTCCTTGATTTCCTTCCTTTTAGTTTTAGCATAGGCCTCAATAACCATAAGAAGCTGCTTGCTGTTCACATCATGGGGAGATCAGCAGCTAATGGATACAGGCTACCTTTTCCAGGAAATAGTTAAAAGGAAATAGGGCATGAGTCCAGGTTCCCTTTCATTGTTTTTGTCAACCTACATCACAAACTTGGAAGGCTCCAGTTCACCCCACTAATTATCTAAAGTGGAACAAAGCCTGACAGGAGTGTTCCAAAGTGAGACCAGGGTAGACAGGGAAATAATGAGGTGCTTCATAATGTGGGGCATTAGTCAGGGTGGAAAATGGCCTAGTGAAGTTTGAAAAGAAAGAACTGCAGCAAATATAGACTGCATATTTTCACAAGCCATATTTTATGGATGAGGTGTAGATTTAAAGGAGGCCAGTTCTTATCCTTCTTTGCCATGCGCCTTGTGTTCTGAATACACCTGCTGTCAGATCCTGTCTCTATGAGAACCATGGCCCTTTAAACTCTACACCCATAAGATGCTTTCATTTAAAACAATAGTGAAAGTCATCAATTAGCAATGAAAAAAAAATGAAAGCCATTTCTCCTCCAGCAGGGAAGCTTTTAAATGCTTTCTTGTCAGACCCCTATGGTTCAGGCTCTCTGTGAGTTCCTTTAGGTCTCAGATGCAGAACGTTTATCCTAAAAGGTCATCCCTTCATGGCATTTTCCCCCATTTATTTTTAGATGTTGTAACCCTAGTAAGTTTAACCACGTAGAGGCCGCACACACACATGCGCGCGTGCACTTTTAAGTGCTACTTGAAGCTAGATCTGAATTAAACACACGCCCACACAGATGTTTTCCAATTGACATCCCTGCACCTGTCAGGGCCACCTCAATAGTCATCTGCATGCAGGGCACTCAGATCTGCAGGGCATCGGGAAAATTAAAAAGGGCAACATTATTTTATTTTCAAACTCACTATCAAAGCATCACATATCTTAAACATAATTCATTTTCAGCCAATAACAGGCCAAGCCTAGCTCTCATGTAGGAACCCGTGTGTAACCCAGAGTAACTGCACAGCACATCTGGACAGCACATGCTCTATTCCACAGTGACTCAAGCTATACACAGAGCTGCATTAGGGCCAGAAAGTCACTTTCCAGGTCAGTATTTGACATTTCCAACATAGGAACAGTGAAATAATATTTAAAACTGTAACCATATTCTAAGTTTTGTGAACATATAACCACTCAGAGTCCACACGAGGACACTGAAAACTCAATAGTATAAGCCTGCAAATTTGTTCAAGATGCTTGATCAGAGCTGAGGCAAGCTTAAGAAATCTGCATTCAATGGTGGCCACTTTGTGACAGAAATCTCCATAAGCCTCTGTAACATTATATGACAATAAAAAGATTTCCTACCTATAGATATTTCATCATTATATCTGAATATGACTTTACTACAACATAGTTGTCTGCCTTACCTGTGTACTTTGTGTGCATTTCTGTGCATGTGTGTCCATATACATAAGTATTTTTCTCTGTGTGTGTATGGCTTAATTTAAGGTAATATTTTTTTTAAAGACCGAGAACTATGAGTACCCATATTTATGCTTAATAGTTTTATAGAAATGTGGGCAATTCTTAGTTCTGTGCCTAGTATTATGTCTCAGATTGGAGGCAGTAAGATGAGTTATTTAGAAAACATTTCTGAAGGAGAAGGTACAATGGCAAGAGAAGGACTAAGAGGAGAGGAGGAAGACTCAAAGAAAGAAGTGCATATGAAGAAGTTAGCACAAACCCACAGAGAAAACAATAAAACATGAGAAGGAATCCATAAGAAAATCGGTGGAAGAAAAGAAAGCAATTAACAGACAGAACAGATTGGAATGGGAGGAAAAACCAAAATAATGGAACAGAGATTGAATTTGAGACTATCATAGATACAGGTGGACACTGAAGGGTTTTCTTGGGGTGATTTGTGTGTTCTCCCCTTATCCTGAGGGAGTTTAGGTGGATGTCAATGAGTCCATAGCCACAATTGCCCCCATTAAAGCAATAAATAAGTATTTATTACAAATAAAAATTTTCTAAACATTTTCTCAGAATAGTTAGTAAGATGATACTCAAAAAGATATTTAAGAAAATGAAAAGAAAATAGGGGAGGATCTGGAGAGAACACACATGCCTTCACTTATTTCTCAACCAGAGCACTATTGGCATTTCAAGTTATCATTCATTCTGTGTCAGAGCTCTCTGTGGCTTGCAGAATTTTATTAGCAGAAATCCTTGTTATCTATGTACTAGTTGCCAATAGCAGCTCCCTATAATGACAATTACCAGATAGTGTAAATAACTCTGGTAGTACAGGAGTTGCTTGGCTTTTCTGTGCAACACTCTACTTCAGTCACCAGTGTTGTTTGCACACTCCTATAGGTTAGGAGTCGAGTGTGTTCTTCTCTTAAAAGTGTTACCTAGAAATCAATCTGGATCAATATTTAGTCACCATTTCCCCTTTACCCACTATCAGAAACCCAGAATAGTTCTTGTTGGATACCCTGGAATTTCTCGTCTACCTGGATGTGGGATAGAGTCCCAGAAAACCAAACTGCACTCTGCAGTTATTTGAGGCTTTCCTATCAACTGTGGATTGAGGTGTTGGCCACTGCTTCAAATAGGCCAACAGGCATAGTGAGTAACAAATGCTTAGCAGTCAGAGTGTCTGAGGGACAGCAGGAGAGCTAGGTTTTCTGGCACAGAATGCCCCATTAGAGCGCCATTTTTCTCTCTCAGGCTTTCTATTGAAACCCTCGGGGAACATTAAAACCTTGCTAGAGCAGGCCCCTTGCTTTGGCTGAGCTGAATTAGGCTGTACAATTTCTAAATCACCCCCTGGATATTAGCCACAGGCAATTGAGACCCAAGCAAAGTAGGAGGCATGCCAGCTTCTCAGAAGTCAAGCCAACTCCAAAATGGAAGTTTGCCTCCCAAAACACCCCTTGAACTTCAAAACACCTTCTTTAGTTTAGAGATTTTGTTTAGAAAACAGTATGATAAGAAATATCCAAGCAGACATCACGTATCTACTTCCAACCAGCAAAATGAAACTTTGGTTATGATATCATCTACATGCCAACATGTACCTGAGATTTTTTTAAAACGTTTTGGTTGTAATATACAAATAGGTAGATAGGTAGATAATAAATAGGAAGTATAGATAGAAAGATGATAGATAGGTAATAGTATAGATAGGTAGATAAATAATAGATAGATAGATAGATAGATAGATAGATAGATAGATCTCTTCAAATTTAATGTTTTTAGAATAGAAGTAAGTTTAATTAGTCAGATGACTATTTGTATTCATTAGGGGATAAATATAAGATATATATGGTTATGGTGTTCAACACTTCTGAGAGCACAAAATGAACAAAGTATCTCTTCTTCTTTGTGCATCATCTTTTATTCAAAACAGTTGTTTTTTTATGGTTTCTCATGATTCATGCCTTGGAGAGCTACCATAACCAGAGGAATGATGAGATTTTATTTTAATTTTACATACAAGGATTTTACAATGAGCATCCTCTTCCATCTGTTTATTTACCAGACATACTCAGTTTTTGCATGACATTGCATGAGGATGTAACATTAACTTGTACTCTACTGAAAGCAACATGACTTTTGATTTTTGTTTGTTGTTTTATTTATTGGTAACTTTGATGTTATACACAAAACCCATAAAGAATATTTTCACATAAACTTCAGTGAGTTTCTGCAAGTTTTCCAATCATTTGTGAAACTTTTGACACCCAGACTCTCTCCTAGAATCATTTATACCCCAAGCAGCTGCAAAACATCCTGCATTTCTTAAGCAAAAAAAATATATAGATTGAGTTACATTGTCTATATAGATTTATCACAGTAGAGATTTTTCCCTCTTAAATGTCATATCTCTATGTTAGAAACTTCATGTTGAAAGACTTACTATGATCTAAATACAAGAACGAAACCTCCGTTGTTTATTGACTTATTGAAACAACTTTGTAAGGCCTTTCAAGAAAACAAATAAATAGTATTCTAATTATTGTCTGTATCCTTTAGATAAAAGTAAACATGTTTGTAACCAGATGAGTTATCTTCATTCTAATATTTTTACAAAATATTTAAATATATTGTGAAAGTATATTCATCTTTTTTATACAGATAGTAAGGATGGAACACATAGCAGCTTTGGAGTTTAGCATTATCCTCAAGAGTATATAGAATAACTATGTGACCAAGCAATTCCGCTCTTACATAAAACCTGAAAGAAATGAAAGCATACCACACAAAGGCATCCACATAGCAGTATTTATAATGAATAAAATGTGGAAACAACTACTTAGAAGAAACACAAAATTCAGCATGTTCATAGAGAGATAAAATAGATTAATGGCTGACAAAATGCTGTTTTTAAGGGAAGACAGGGGAAATGGGAACTACTAAAGGGGACCAGACTTTTGGAGGGAGTGAAGGAGTGATGTAGTTAGTTAAAAGTTTTAAGGTTAAATAGGGATTATTGTATTCTTCTGAAAACATGTAAAGACCTATTTCATTGTCCAATTTATAAAAGAAAAATGTACAGTATGTGAACAAAACCTCAACAAATCTGTAATGGACAACGAGGTACACTTCTGCGCAATGTTTACATAAACATCAAATGTGCTTTACAAATGAATAGCAACATCTTAGAGACCTGATCAGTTGGGCCTAAACTGTCCCAGAATGCAGGATAACTTTCAGTTAAGTTAAAAAGCTTGAGAAGAGATCTCTTCTAGAAACCAAAAGGTAAGGTTTCCTTCTACATACAGAAAGATTTCTGAAAGTGAATCTTACTTTGCATGATGCTCCAACCCAATACTAAATTGCATGTTATGAAATGACATTTGAAATTTACAATTAGTTCTTTCATTATAAGTATCAGTGGAGGCATAGAAACATCAAAACAGAGGATGTCCAATTCCCAGCTGTTGACCCCAGAAAGAGGAGGTAGTCAGAGGTAAATATCATATATGCTGAGGACACCACACCAGATAGATTGCTAAAGAAGGCTCTTTTGCTATTGTTATGAGAATCTTTGTTTGGCAATTACACTGATTTACGCAAAAGCAGATTCTAAAATTGAAAAGAAGAGGATGATTTTATTGAAATACTGGGTCAGGAAATATGGTTGTTATTTGTAAATAGGCTTGCATAGTCTTCTTTCCCAGTCATCAACATCTAATAAGAAGGGCAAAGTACTGCAATTAGCTTTCTTGTGTAACCACATTTCTCATTTGGAGATAAAGGATCTTCTAAGATTAAATCTTGTAGAACAAGGCTTCTCATTCTTTCTGCACTGTTAGCAAACAGAAAGAAACTCATTTCCTATTCCAGAGATATGTTATGTTCTACATCAGATTCTGTCCTCATTAGACTAGGAGGCCAGATCTAGGTTTGAGGCAATCTGGTTGCAGAACAGCATAAGGATGGATGAGTTCTAGCTTGATTATCTCCCAAAAGGGTTGAAATTTGCCAGACCAGATGCAAAAAAAGAAGAAAAAAAAGAAAGAAAGCAAAAGGCATCTGAATCAGGAAAAACTAATTTAGAATTTGATTCATGGAGTTTTAAAGAATAAAAGAAAAAAGAAATACTAGTCATATAAATAGTAGTGGGTATATTCCCTTATTAGAAAGAAATTCTAAAACACTGAGAAATCCAAATCAAAGTATGTATTTATATGATTGAATATTATATAATATATAACCTGATCAATATATGCAATTCTAGGAGGGGTTCTTGTACAATGAAACATGTTTAGAAGCCTTTTGCTTCTTTTATTTTGATTATAACTATTTCTTAGAATGATAGATTTATTAATATGACACTTTTATATTATTTTTGTTTATACTTACAAATACAAGTGCATATGTATGCATATCAAACAAGAAAGAGAGAGAGCTATCATATACGATAGGCAATATGCTGACTTTATGTTATGTTAGTCCTAAGGGAAAATAGATGTAAATCCTAACCAAATTCTAGATTATGTAAGTAAAATATTATCTTGCTCTCTTATATATCATGTCTTATAATTCACATAAAAATTAAAGTTATACCTTTCACCTATATTTCAATGGGCTGAATAACCGACTCTTCACATTTTGGAAAATGTAAAACTACATTTATATGGAAATCTCTACATTTGAAACCCACTATCAACTCTTAGCTCTTAATTCTAACCAAATTTTAATGCTTGAAATGCATAAAGTGAGCAAGAAATGTATTCTAAAAAGTCAGAAGATTAAATACATATTTAATACACTTTATCTATAGGGGGAAATTCATTATTAAAAATCAGTATTATCAGATTGAACAAATTTTTTTGATTTTCTCATTTATGAAGAGGCACTGAGAAAATGTAGAAAATGTAAGTTTTCCTAAAGCATGCCTGACTATGCTTGAAGTCTTTTCTCCTCTTGAGTAAGGCTAAAGAATAGCTATCATGACTATAGACACATTTTATTTCCATAAATGCAATGGTCCTCAGGATAACCTTGGCCAAAGTACCAGGTTGGAAAGCCAAGGGTCTGAGAAATTAGTTCTTCAAGTTCAGGTCTCCAACTACCCTGAATGTAAAGGACTTTGCCCTGCCAGCTATTCTACATTTGAGTAAGGATTCCTGTCCGGCTGAATTTCAGCCATTACTATGAGATTTTAAATAGAGAAAAGGTTCTCCTTAGCATTATGTCAAATTTATAATATCACAGTATAACAGGGTGTGTGTGTGTGTCTGTAAAATCTATTAAAGCAGTATACTGGGAAAAAGGTCAGGCAAATTGAGACCATCCTTCTGTTTGCTGATAGTGATATATTTATTAAATTATTTTATTTACACACAATTTCAGTCAGAAGGGTATTCGTGTTATGATTGATAGCAGCTTTTAAAGACATGGTGGTATGTCCTGGGAACTCAGCAGAGGTTTATAGTTGCAAGGACTGAGTGAATTGAAAATAGCTGAGAATAGAATTTGCGTCAGTGTGGGGAATTCATTCAAACTCCTTCCCTTGCATAAACTTCATCACTGCTGGAACTCTCGTAAGTGCTAAGACATCTTCTGGGTGCCGCAAGTAGAGCCATACCTGTGTCTATAAAGCAGTGCAACTTGGAAGAAAAGTACGATGACTTACATCCATGAATCTGCCCATTTGCAAAAATACTTTCAACACATGCCCTTCCTTTTCTTCGTCATATGGGCAGTTTATTATCCCCACACAGTGATGGATAAGGAAATGGTGAAGGAATGTAATTTGTTTGAGGTGGCGTAGCGTAATGATGGCTTCGTTCATGATTTCATTCCCGTATTCTTCATTCCAAATAGCAAATTGCTGTCATTTTCTTTGATAAAATTGGTATCTTAAAATGATATATGCTTCCTCATGTTCACTGCAGCATTAATCATGCAGATGTGATGTGGAAAAAGCCCAGTGTCCACTGAGAAATGAAATGATGTCACACACACATACACACACATAACACACATTGGAGGGGAAAAAGAGGAAAAATATAATTCAGTCATTCTTTTAAAGGAAATACAGCAAAGGTAGTATTTGTCAGCGAAAACAAGCCAGACTGAAACATGGAAAATGAGTATGACCTCACTTATGTGTAGAAATTAAGAACTATAATTATAAAAGTAAAATGGCCTTCGTTATTGACTATATGGGATATGAGAAACTTGAGAAATTGTGAAAACACAGATGCCCACATAAAAATTAATAATTTCTGGGGATCTCCAACCAAGTATCTATACTGTATTATACTTAATAATAATGTGATTTTTAACTGAAATCTGATGAGGGCCAGTACTTTCACCCTTCACACAGTTTCAGCATAATTAATGGGCATGTTTGTGCCTGTGATTGTGGTAATCAATGTGGCATTCCTCACATCCAAAATCATCACATTCAAAAATTTTAACATACACACACACAGTTTAGGTCAACACAATAATTAAAATTTTCAAATACAAAAAGGTCCACAATATCATGTTGATCAGCATTGGAAACTTTTTTTCTATATTTTATTCTTTTTTAATTAAAATTTCCGCCTCCTCCCCGTTTCCCATTTCCCTCTCCCTCCTCCCGCAGATCGCCCCACCCCCACACTCCTCTCCCCCTCCCCCCACTCTATTCCCCCTCCCTCTAGGTACTGAAGAGCAGTCCAAATTCCCCGCCCTGTGGGAAGTCCAAGGTCCTCCCACTTCTATCTAGGTCCAGGAAGGTGAGCATCCAAACAGGCTAAGCTCCCACAAAGCCAGTTCATGGAGTAGGATCGAAACCTAGTGCCATTGTCCTTGGCTTCTCATCAGCCTTCATTGTCCGCCATGTTCAGAGAGTCCGGTTTCAACCCATGCTTATTCAGTCCCAGTCCAGCTGGCCTTGGTGAGTTCCCAATAGATCAGCTCCACTGTCACAGTGGGTGGGTGCACCCCTCGTGGTCCTGACTTCCTTGCTCATGTTCTCCCTCCTTCTGCTCCTCATTTGGACCTTGGGAGCTCAGTCCTTTGCTCCAAATTGGGTCTCTGTCTCTATCACCATCCATCTCCAGATGAAGGTTCTAAGGTGATATGCAAGATATTCATCAGTATGGCTTTAGGATAGGGTCATTTCAGGTTCCCTTTCCTCAGTTGCCCAAGGTACTAGCTGGGGACATCTCCCTGGACACCTGCGAACCCCTCTAAAGTCAAGTCTCTTGCCAACCCTAAGATCACTCCCTTAATTAGGATATATATTTCTCTGCTCCCTTATCCACCCTTCCTATATCCCAACCATCCTATTCCCCCAAGCTCCCCCCCATCCTCCCCTTCTCACGTTTCTCACCCCATTTCCCCTTAGCCCCATGCCACCTCATCCGCAAATTTCCGGCCTTTGCCTGGCAATCTTGTCTACTTCCCCTATCCAGGCGGATGACTATACGTTTTTTGGAGGGTTCACCTTCTTATACAATGTGATTTTTTTTAATTTATTTATTTTTATTTATTTATTTTTTTGGTTTTTCGAGACAGGGTTTCTCTGTGGTTTTGGAGCCTGTCCTGGAACTAGCTCTTGTAGACCAGGCTGGTCTCGAACTCACAGAGATCCACCTGCCTCTGCCTCCCGAGTGCTGGGATTAAAGGCGTGGGCCACCACCGCCCGGCAGCATTGGAAACTTACATTGTTTCTTAAACTTAATTTTAAATGTTATGATTATGTATATTAATGCCATATTAATCTTTTCTTTCAACCAATATTTCTGATTAGTTAGAAATAATTACCAAGCAATTATTTGGACTATATTTTTTAGTATAGTTTCAAAATGGAAATCTCCTTCTGTTTCTTGTGAAAGCCTAAATCCCTATTTCTATATTTCCAGTAAACTCAATAGAACAATTATCTTGAACATAGACAAAATAAGCTCATTTTCCTTTTTCAATTATAAGGGCTTAAATTATTGGCTACAATTTAATAACATCAAACTTCAGAAAAACTTCAAATTAAAGGACATGGAAGAGAAATTGAACCTAGCCCACACACTCAAGAAAAAGGCTACCCTGGGATGTCCATTTAACTATTAGTTCCATTTACTTTGCACCCTTGGTTTCTATCCACCATGGGACTACTTCCCTGAAGAGAAAACCAAGCATCTAATATCCCTTAACAGCTGGGGACATTGTGAATAATAAATGAGAAGACCAAAGCACTTATCTGCCTGCTATGTAAGTAATATTTTTAAGAAGAAGAAAAATATCCAAATGGGAGTTGAGTATGGTGTCATTTTAACACCGTGTAGCTATCCCCTTGAGGATGAAAAGAATAGCCTAACATAAAAAAAAAAAGTACATTTGGTTCAAGGTAAGAGACTCACATTATGGTCAAAGCCCTTGAATGTGCAGTCAAAAGTTAATAGAAATGCAAAGCCATGAGATCAAAGCTAAAATCACTGATAATATTAAGACAGAAATTGTTGAAATAAATCTCCAAGAAAATAAAATTCCTTTTTTTAAAACACAAAACTGTTAATCACAATACATCTTGAAGGGCTGTTAGCTATGAAGGACAGAAATGTGGTTATGATCAGTAAATAAAGCATTATATTATATAAACTCAGGAAATTAACATCTTAGTTCAAGGCACATTCTAGTTGCCCAATATACGATGAATTCAAGCAGTGACTTCTAGAAACAGACATGGTTTTCAAAAGAATCCATTTTTTTCTGACTAGAGACACAACAATACTCTTTTTTGCAATTCTTATTTTTTCTAAATAATTTTTTATTGTATTTATTGAGCTATATATTTTTCTGCACTCCCCTTTCCCCTTCTACCATCTCCTATGACCCCCATGCTCTGAATTTACCCAGGAGATCTTAGTGTAAGTGTATATAAATATTGTAAATGTCCATATGATATTTCAAGATATCCTGGCAATAGTGAAGTCTACTGGAGAGCAACCAGAAATCCAGGTATTCAAATATTCAAATTCCCTTCCCTAATTTACCTTCTGTTAAATAATGAAAGAATGTCAAGTCAAAATCACACTGGAATTGGGAAGCACTGAGGGAGCTAAAGAGTTCATGAGACTTAAAGACGTTCAGATTCGGAAATAAGTATAATGGAAGTATTTTGGATCGTGCTACATGATGCAACTCAAGTGTCTACATGTAAATGCACATACTGTGCAAATGGAAAGCATTGGTTTTCTCTTAGATTCACAATAGCCAAAGGATCAATTGGCCCTTTCTCTTCTCACTAAGCCCTCACATAAACAAAACAGAGACTTTTTGATCTAGGAGAGTAAATGAACTCCACTCAAGGATACACAGCACTCAGATTTGAGTGGCAGCTATAATCTTACACAGCTATTACTGAGGTTAATGGCTGAAGATAAAAACTATTGATTTCAGTAATAAGATCTCTGTATCTGCAAGAAGATGTCACCATAGACAGTATGCCACAGGAAAAAACACAGCCAGATGAAAATGTAGGAAAGGTTATGACAATCCTATCAGCTACACTGTTAAAATTCCACCTTCTTTGAATGAGAAGTGATATTAAATCAACCATATATCCTTAAGAACATATTTCATATGGTATGTTGTGTTCTTATGTAAACATTGTACATTTGTACAGTTCTCCTCAAAGTAGATTCATCAATTTTTAGAAAATTCATCTGTTATCATCATTTAAATTCAGATTTTGATTTCTTAGTATTGCCATAGTTAGTAATTGAAGAGGAACACACCAGAAGAAGGGCAATGTGTCAAATTATCCCACACTAGCTCTGAATGGGATATAAAAGGGTTTTTTTTTATTAAAGGGGAAACTCATGGATCACAATAAGGAACAGGAACAAAATCCAACATCCAGGTGTGGCGAGTGGGGAGAGAGAAAGAGCGAGCAAGGCCATTGGCTGAAGGAGGTTTACCATCACCTTCCCCTTTTGTCTAAATAAGAGAGTTCCAAACACAATACAAAACTATATATAATAAGAACAGATATCAAGTATAAAAATTAGAAATACAACCAGCATAAATAGTATTAACCAAGAAACATATGCTAAATGTTTCAATAACTATTCCATCCTAAGGAGTCTAAGTCTTGTGTTAGAAATGGCTTGGCTAAGCCATAAGAGGAAAGTATGACTATCTAGTCTTAAACCCCATTTAAGACCTGAGAAAGAAGATAATATTACCTGAGTAGACAGGAAGTGCACTCAAGTAGTTTCCAAAATGCGCAGTAGATGACAGAGACAACTGGTTACTTGGACAACTGCCCAAAGTGTCATTTGCAACGTTGGAGCAACCAACTTTGGCTAAGGCCTAGAGTAAGAGAAAGACCATTTTTAGAGTCAAGAAAATTTTCAAAGCTATCTAAACCTGTCATGGCAAGGTTTGGCAACCTTTTTTTTTATCCTGTTTGTCAAGTCCAGATACCATGCATTATGTCAGTGGTCAAGGCATGGGCAGCTCCTTGCCAAAAGCCAGTTTTGCCTAAAAGAAAACAAGCTCTAAGTGGAGTGTCTTTTGTGTTCAATATTTTTTTCTGGAATAGATCGGTGTTGCCAGGAGCAATAATGGCTCACATCAACAGAACCCTGAGTTCTGCCATATACTACAGTTCTTTGAAGTTGTTGAAGATTACCTATCTATGTAGAATACAAGCTCTATGCATCTAAAGAACTTGATTAGTCTAACTGAAAGTATGGCAAACAGGAATGACTATTGACCTATAATACTTAATATCTGTATAACTTAAGACTACAACTTCATATTAGAATATTAAATAATCTTTAAACAACTGTGCAGCAAATGAGGACAATGACCTCAATATGAAAACAATGTATAAGTATCTTGATCAGGGATAGAAATGTATATGTCAATATGATAACTATATCTTAAAATTGCATCAATATATAAAATGTCTTAAACAGAGGTAGAAACATGCATGCATATAATCTGACAAAATAACTTTGCATATGTGTACAAATATTGTAAACAGAAATAAAAGCATATTTAACATAGCAAATATGATTTGAATTTATATCTATATTCAAGACTCTATACCAATGTAAACTGTCTATAAATAATAGCTCACAAATATTTACTCCATTACTTACTACTATTATTACTAGTGTGAGTAAGCTCACACTAATCGACCAATTATCCCATTCTATTTTCTTTCATTTTTTTCTGTGATATCTCTAAGTCTACAAAATTTCCCCTCTGACCTCCAGCCCTATACCAGTAATTATCAAGCCCTAGATGATATCCCTAAGCCTGAGTACAAATTTTGTTGGGAGAAGGGCTGTGACTGAAGGAGGTTCCCCATCAAGTAATGTCAGTCTAAGTGATCCATTCATCTAGTCTTTATTTCCCCAATATTTCTAAAACATTTCTTCATTGAGGTCAGTTCGTTTAGATCATTATTTAAAGGGTAACTCTTACTTTTAAGTAGTTCAAAATAGAACACAAAGGACAAAACTTTTGTGGACCTGAGTTTAAATCTCCAGCACTCGTATAAAAGCCAGACCCTGTGGTATACTTATGCAACCCCAGAACTATGGGGGTTAAGAGATAAACAGATGTTGGGGGCTCAGTAGCTATTCAACCTAGCTGACATGATGAACTTCAGACGTAATGATGAACTACTGTCTCAGAAAAGTAAAGCGGAGCACTAGAGGAAGACACCTGACACAGACTTTTTACTTTTACTTCCACATGAGAACACAGCCAAGAACACAAAAACACACACACGTAAATAACATACATACATGCATATATATATATACACATAAATATCACACACACCATAATTTAATAGCACTAGGATAGGACAACTTACAGCAGGTGTTTAGAGAAGGCAGCCTGGTGTAACAGGAATGGTTTAGATGCCACACAATTCTAAACCACCACCTTTAAAAGCCTAGCTTATAATCTTACTAAACAATATGTTTGTTAAGAAACAGTAAAAAGCCACTTTTTAGTAGAAGGGGTAGATACTGAGGACCATTTGAAATCAGAGACAAGCTATAAGCGAAGCATTAAAAAGTTTTATATGCAATGAGTTTATTTGACTCTCTCTCAGTGTGTGTGTGTGTGTGTGTGTGTGTGTGTATGTGTCTGGGAGGGAGGGAGAGAAACTGAATGTCTATTGGTAGGTGTACAAGTGTGTCTATGCCTTATCAGGTCAGCAGCTGATGACTTCCTCATCACGCTCTTCCTTATTTTTTGACAGGGTTTTACACTTAACCTAAATTAGGGTAGACTCTTTGACTGGCAAGCTCCAAGGACTCTCCAGTCTCTGTCTCACAGTCCTGGGACAGAGACATGTACATCTAGGCCTGGTGTTTTACATTGGTTCTGGAGATCCAAAATCAGCACCTTAAGCTTGTTCAGCAAGCACTTTACCCACAGAACTATCACCAGGCATTTGAATTGATTTGTCAGACACGTTACTGTTGTCTTCCTCTGTTCATGTGCTTTGGCAAAGATGATTTTGTTTGCAGCAAATTCACCTGGGATAATGCAAAATTTTATGCATATATTCAATGGAATATTTTAATTCTTTTTGTAGTCTACTGAGATTGTAGTTGTAGATAATAGAATTTCCAATGGGGTAGGATGAAAGATGAATATGAAGTTTTATTCATATAAATTAAAATTCCATTTAGAGAGTGGTCACAGTTTGTTTATCTTTTGTACACTTCTAGCATGATGGACAGTGGCTGCTCTCTTCAAGGTAGTTCAACATCATATAATTGTATCACTAATAAATAAGACACAAGTGAGCTCTTCTTGGGGAAATCAAAGCCATGCATATTGAAGGAAAGTTTCTCTTCCATCCACCCTCACCAACATGTAATGCTATCATGAGTACATTTGACAAATCAAATATTTTGTCTTGCTTTATCAATTAGTTCAAGGATTGACACTCAGTAAGAGTCAACTCAGGACTATGTGAATAGTACTGTTATAAAAATGTTCTTTTGTTTAAGGGTATTTTAGATTGCATTTCTATTACTTACAACCCATAGTCTTGATTAATACTGCAGTGAGATTTCCCCTTTCATACAACAAATACTTCTTTGAATAGCTTAAAAATGAAGCAGTTATACCTGAATACCAACATACTGCTTCCTTTTCCAGGAGTTGGCATGTGATTTTAAGATCATTGTGGATACTTGGGCCCCAGTCTGTGTTAATAAATTCTTTGTTTTATTTCATGAACATCAGCACTGTTTAACAAAACCAAGAACTAGAAAGACTGTAAAATACTTGCTTGTACATCTGTGAAGCTGAGACATGCATGTGTAGTGACTGATGACTATGATGTGCATGTTCTAAACAGAGCAAGTGAGTCTTCCTAACTACCTGCTGTTGTTCCTAAGAGAGCCATAGTATTAATCTGTTAATTCATTTTCAAAACACCAAAATTATAACAGCTTAAAAAATATGTTGAAAACTTTCCAACACTGAACCAATAAAAAGAATAAAGTATATGTTTCTTGGTTGAATTAGTCTGTATGAAATGAATGCATGAACACTCCTATTTAAGAAAGAAAAAGAAAAAGAATAATACTTTCAATTTTAGGGATTTTTCACATGAACAAGCTTCACTTGACTTTCTAACCAAAATGTAGCACATTCTTTATTGACAGATTCAAAAGCATCTTTTGTTTTTTACTCTGGAAGAAGCAGTGAGATTCTGCAGCCTCAAGAAGCTGAGTGGATGCACTTCCCCGGGAGAGAACTATAGAGCACTATCAGGATCTCCTCAAATTCTTTAGAAGCCAGAGGTCATGCCAGGCTGATGAAAATCTCTTCGGTAAACCCATGCTATTTTGAAATACACAGCAGAAGCTATAGGAGGAAAAGAGGGAAGAAACATCATCTCCACCTGAGAACTCAAACTTAACACTATATTTTGGAATATCTCCATTTTAATCATGCATGGATCATTGATAATTGGCAAAGGATATTATCAAAATGTTTTAAGTTTAGTAAGATTCATAACATCACTCCAGTGAGAGTGGGAACATCATATAATGCAAATGAAAAGCAAGCCCTACAGTGCTTTCTGTTTAACTGACTATGATAAGAATTGGGAACACAGAGCATGTGTAACTGAACTTAAGAACACCTGCTTCAGAAAAAAAGCCATGCCACTTTGAAATGCTAGCTTTCTGGGCTTTTCTGTCAGTGCAAACTCTGGCTTCTTCAGGAGACTGAGATTTAAATGGGGTTTCTGTGCAACGTACTACACCTTGCTTAATGGCAACGTAGACCTGCTGTGTGCCTAAAACTGGAGCAATGTTCATGGTTTTCAGAGGCAGTGAATGGACTTCCACCATGTTGGACTGGGCAGGTCAAGCAGGAAGTACTATATATACCCTAATAATGCTGCAGCTTAAGTTTTGAAGAAGTGCTTAGCATTTTAAGAAGCTGTCCTGGTCAGTAAAGAATTACAGATACACAATAAAGACAAATTCAAATGGAAAAGACTCTAGATGGGTCACAGTGTTGGATAAATGTACATAGCCTTGAGAAAGAGAGGTAAAAGAGTATAGAAGTTTTAAATATATATAAAACAATGGCTTTAAAGAGATAGAGTACAGATAGTCATAGATTACAAGGACTAAAAAAAATAAGCCACATAAAGACAGAATATGCAAAGAGAATCTGAATATTATGTATTTTTTGAACTTTTTCACTGTGAAGGAGCTAAATACAGAGAAATATTTCATTGTATGGGCCGTTAAGCTAAACCAACAAATGTACTTTAAAGGTATCTTGAATTCAAAATACGGGTATAAGGATATGTTGCTTTGAGGGAAAAAAAAGTTCTTCTTCTTTGTTTCCACAGAGGATGAGAACCTGTGGATTGCTTCCAAACTAATATGGTTTGATGGACCAAGAACTCCTGAAAGGTTGCCATGAACACCCATAAAACATTATTTCACCCAACTGCTGACTAAGATGAACCTACGTAACACACAGGATACACCATGAAAGACCTGATTAACAACACCTCCAACCAGCGGGAAGTAGTTTATAGAAATACACCCAAATTCCCAAATATTGTTTATAATTATTTTTACATTAAGGGGGGATATTCTATAGATATTTGCATTGGTATGGTTTATTGATACAAATTTAAGGTCGATTTTGTATGTGTGTGTGTATATATATATATATATACTTTCTAAATCATTTCTAAATGATTCTTTTATGGAGCTCCTATCTCTCTGTAGAGAATATCTACTTTTCCCTTTATTTCAAGAGCATTTGCTTTTTGGTGGGGGTTGTGGCTCAGTGGGTAAATGTACTAGCTAGGCAAGCAAAAAGACCTAAGTTTGAATCTCCAAAACCCCAATCAAAGCTAGAGGTATGATGTGAGCATCTGTATTCCCTGTACTTCCACAGAGAGATGCGGGGAAGATATAAGGAAATTCCTGGAAGCTCATGAATCAACTAGACTGGTCTACTTAGCAACAGTGCAACTCTATCTCACAACAGGCTGAAAAAAGAAGTGCATGAGATTGTCCTCTGAACTTCTCACACGTAATGTAGCATGCATATACCCACATTATAAACATAAACACACACACACACACGAGTACTTGTTTTTCACATAGAGACACACATGATCATTTGCTCTTATAAGTAAGTAAGGTTTTAGAAATCGCCTTAACATTTTTTTTCTAATTCTAACACTGGGGTCAAATAAACTTTAGCATTTGTAGATGGTCACCCTTTTCTCTGAGAAAATTATGATGATCTTAATTCTTTGGTTGTAAATAGTTTTAGAATGTGTACTGCATATTTTAAATATTACGGAACAAGGATTGCTGCTTAAAATCCAGTGGGATATTAACTATGTGTTTGCTCATTTCTGTAATCAAACCTAGCTTGGCTAAGAATAAAATTCCCATTGGTCTTCAGTGGATTTGGCTCCAACATCAGTTTAATTATCAAAGCCTTGTTGACTACTTAGCACACCCACAATAAATGTGCAGCACAAGAGGGCAATTGGGGTACCTGACAATGGTGCCCCCAACATTCTGTTTTCCAAGCTACACTTCTGTGCTTTGTTTCAATTTTACAGTAGAGCCTAGAGACTACAGGCTTCTTCTGAAGGCTCAATTTATCCAATTCCCTTCTTCCTATTACATTTCCTTGATTCCTAGAGCTCCCGAGTCCAGGAACTTTTGCTACATGGTCAAAGTTTTAACCTCCTTAGGCCGTTTATATGTCCCATAACTGAATGACCCTCTGGACAAAATATGAGCCAAAAGAGAGGTGAGCACCCCACCCTCCACACATCTCATCCACCTCTTTCACAAGTGCTTACGGAGACAGAGAAGGGTTTGCCAGAGTTTGTTGTCCCCGTGCCATCACTGTAGAGTTGCCACCATTTGTGCACTGCTGTCTCTCTGTTCAGGTCAGGAAAACTTGAAACAGAAAACACCAGGGGATTGGTCTCTGCTTCACTCATAGAGACACCCTACATGGGCTCTAACATGAAAGAGGATGTTTTTCACTGAAACTTTTTCTGTGTATGCAGGAAGCTACGGGAAAGAAGAGGAAAACAACAGAAATCACTTCTGTGTTGGTAATTTTTTAAATTTATATTTCTGTCCTGAGTTTCAGAACTATAATTTACCTTACAGGCCCATATTCCTTCCTTCCTTCCTTCCTTCCTTCCTTCCTTCCTTCCTTCCTTCCTTCCTTCCTTCCTTCCTTTCTTTCTTTCTTTCTTTCTTAATTTTTGTGAAAGAACTTTAGATTTTGGTGGAAAAAACACAGATGACTATATGTATCCTTCTTAGCTGAAATGAGAAACTGTTATTTTGAGATAATATTAACTGAATTCTGTCCTTCAAATTTTCTTCTTTCTCATTAGTCTATGTTTCCAGTTATCAGTTGTGTGCTTTGTATCTCATCGTACTCCAGCAGGGTTAGAGTTTAGCACTGTTCTCTCTCAGATCTCTCCCAACTTAATTTCCATCCATAATGGCAGATTTCTCTTTAAGATAAGTGATTTACCTTAATTTTCTGATGTTTTTGAAAAAAGTTAGGTTATCAAAATTATTTGTTTTAATACCTCAATCTTTAATTTGAACATACAAAAGGACAATACAGCACATTACTTCTTTTAGGTATGCTTACTTTCTAATTTTTTCCTAGAACTGAAATTCTTTAAGATATGATTCATGAAATATTGTAACAACTGACATTAACTTTTCCTATTTTGTCTTATTTATTTCATCCACTCTAACCTTTCTTCCTTCTGTATTTACTAAATGTTATCAAAGACTTTTTAGGGTATATATTTTATATTCTTGAAGAGCTAGTTTAGATTTTCACTAAAATATTTCAATTATATAAAGCATATGTTGTCACCTGATATTGAAAAGTATCCTGAAGACAATTTCAAGAAAGAATATATAGAATTGTAATTTTAAGACATGAAAATAATTCACATGAAATGAGTATTCATGCAGATCTTCCCTAAGTAGTCTTGAAATAAAAGGAAAAATCGGGAGTCCAATGTCACTGCAACTTCTTGAACACTGATGTAATAAAAAATAGATGATTGGTGATAGTTACAATATAATATATGAGAAAATATTTCACCTCAAGGGTTATCTTGTATAGATAATAATAAATATTCCTACCATGTATAACTAACTTCATATACTAAATGCTATTTTTAAAGTGTTACATTAAACTAGGTTTGGTGTCAAGTCTCTTGCCAACTCTAAGATGGCTCCCTTAATTAGGATATATACTTCTCTGCTCCCATATCCACCCTTCCTTTATCCCAGCCATCCCATTCCCCCAAGCTCCCCCCATCCTTCCCTTCTCATGATTCTCACCCCATTTCCCCTTACCCCCATCCCACCTCACCCCCAAGTTCCCAGTTTTTGCCTGGAAATCTTGTCTACTACCCATATCCAGGAGGATAACTATATGTTTTTCTTTGTGTTCACCTTCTTATTTAGCTTCTCTAGGATCACAAATTATAGGCTCAATGTCCTTTATTTATGGCTAGAAACCGCTTGCAGATGTTCAGGGAGATGTCCCCAGCTAGTACCTTGGGTAAATGAGGAGAGGGAAACTGAAATGACCCTGTCCTATAGCCATACTGATGAATATCTTGCATATCACCTTAGAACCTTCATCTGGCGATAGATGGTGATAGAGACAAAGACCCACATTGGAGCACTGGACTGAGCTCCCAAGGTCCAAATGAGGAGCAGAAGGAGGGAGAACATGAGCAAGGAAGTCAGGACCACAAGGGGTGCACCCACCCACCCACTGTGACAGTGGAGCTGATCTATTGGGAACTCACCAAGGCAAGCTGGTCTGGGACTGAATAAGCATGGGATAAAACCGGAATCTCTGAACATGGCAGACAATGAAGGCTGATGAGAAGCCAAGGACAATGGCACTAGGTTTCGATCCTACTGCATGAACTGGCTTTGTGGGAGACTAGCCAGTTGTGATGCTCACCTTCCTGGACCTGGATAAAAGTGGGAGGACTTTGGACTTCCCGCAGGGCAGGGAATCTGGACTGCTCTTCAATCTTGAGAGGGAGGGGGAAATGAAGTGGGGAGAGGGGGAGAGGAGTGGGGAGAGGGGGAGGGGAGTGGGGGGAGAGGGAGAGGAGTGGGAGGAGGGGGAGGGAAATGGGAAACGGGGAGGAGGCAGAAATTTCTTTCAACAACAAAAGAATAAAAATAAATAAACTAGGTGTGGTGGCATACACCTTTAATCTCAGAAGTAGAGGCACGAAGATCTCTGTCTTTGAGGTCAACTTGATCTACAAAGTGAGTTTTAAGACAGACATAGAGAAACATTTTCTTGAAAACCAAAGTAAACCAACACAAAATAAAACAGGAAAAGATGCTATATTAGTTACTTTTCTGCTGCTATGATAAGTAGCATAATTAAAAGCAATGAAGTTTACTTTAGCTAAGACTTTTTTTTAAATATTTATTTATTTATTATGTATACAATATTCTGTCTGTGTATGCCTGAAGGCCAGAAGAGGGCACCAGACCTCTTTACAGATGGTTGTGAGCCACCATGTGGTTGCTGGGAATTGAACTCAGGACCTTTGGAAGAGCAGGCAATGCTCTTAACCACTGAGCCATCTCTCCAGCTCCCTTTAGCTAAGACTTTTAGTGGGAGAGATTATAATGGAGGAAAAGACACGGCAGAAGGCAGTCAGAGCAGGAAGCCCACAGACCACATCTCTAAACACACAAAACCTGGAAAGAACAACTCACAAGTGAGACAAGACTTTGAAGTCTCAATGACATCCCCCATAAATGTCACCTAAAACTTTCATAACCAACTGTCCCAATATCTGAGACCATGGGGTGGGATGTGGGACGAATCTCCCATTCAGACCACTACATGTGCTAAGGGTACAGATGTCATTGCTTCTGACAGTACAGTATCCATTCCTTTTTTTTTTTTTTGAATTTTTTTAATTCCTGGGATATGATAAGTATATCGAGATAATCCAATGATTACATTCTATATCAATACATCAAGATTGATTAGAGACTCCGATACATCAATCCTAGTGACTATCAGAAGTAATTTTGAGACTCTGAACAGAAGACACCACTTTCCCTGGATCATTTAAGATGCAGATATGAAACAATGAATATGTTTGTAGCAAAAGTGTTGCCATTATTTTTTCTTGGAATTAATGAAATGAATGTACAAAGAAACTAAAAAATGTTTCAAAAGTCATGAAAACACATAGAGAAATGCGTGCTCATTTATGCTTAACATTTATTAAAAAATCTTTAATATGGTAAGCATTTGATACATCTTAGGCTTGTCACTAAATCAGAAATTGAGATAGCAAACTGTTGGATAGCTTATCTCTGCTTCATGATTACAATGACTCAGCTGAAATATTTGAAGGCTGGAAAGCTGTGTGCTGGAGTCATTGGAAGCACTTACATGTGAAGTCTGGTATTGGCTGTTAACAGGGGAACTGCTAGAAGGGTCAAAGAGAAAAATGTTTGTATAAGGTAAGGTTCTCCCTACCTTGATAGCTAGACTCAGAGTGAAGCATAGAGAGAACAGAGAGGAGAAATGAGAGAAAAGCATGGAGAAAGAGTATTTAATGTGGAGTACGTATTTACAGGGAGCATCTTGGAGAAAAAAAATAAAGTACGAGATCGCTAATTATATAAGCCCATTTAGGTTAGATGATTTTTTTTCTTACAATTAAATCATATAATTAATGTTATATTTACATGTTATTACACCTTTGTCTGAGCAACATCTATGGTATGAGTATGCTTTTACAACATGTACCAATCAGGGTTATCCAGAGGAAAAAAAAATATTGATAAGATAGTAAGATAGATGGACAGATGGATGAAAGGATTGTTGAATTAATGGATGTAATGATGAAAGAATAGATAGATGTTATTATATGTAATTATAATGGTACAGAATCCATGAATAAGGCCAAAGGGTAGAAATCCAGCAAATGTAATGCCTAAGTCTGACTCTGAAATCTCTAGAGTAGGTAGCCATGTTAAATACAGAAGAGCTGATGATATCATCAGAAGCTTGAAATTTTGGGGAGGTGAATCTGGCAGCTCAGCCAGGATTTGCACACTGTAGACACAACATAGAATTCCATCTTTGAAGAACTAGTTTCTTCATCTGGAGGCCTAAATTTTATTGAATCACAGTTATACACAAAATCAAAAGTAAGTGCATCACCTGTTGGTGTTAGTCACATCTATTCCACTATGTGACAGTATCCTCTAACCCTGAACTGATTTTTTGAAATTTTGAGATCATAATAAAATGACTATGTTTCTTCCCTCTACTTTCTGCCTCCAAGCCCTCCTGTATACCACTACTTGATATCTTTCAAATTTGTGAATATGGTAGGAGGCCGCATGTTTGTTCTCGGCCAATGCACCAGACCAGAAATAATCACACAAAATTACATTATTTGCAATACTGCTTGGCCAATAGCTTAAGCATATTTCTTGCTTACTCTTATATATTAAGTTAACCCATTTCTATTAATCAGTGTATTGTCACATGGCTGTGACTTACCTGGCCAAGTTTTATCCAGCGTCTGACAAGGCTACATGGCTTCTCACTGACTCTACCTTCTTTCTCCCAGCATTCAGTTTAGTTTTCCTGTCTAGCTCTATTTTGCTAAGCCACTGGCAAAAACAGTTTTATTCATTAACCAATAAAAGCAACACATAGACAGAAGGACTTGTCACACCACATGAATTTTTTATTAATTGTTATTATTATTACACATTATTATTGAATATAAATATGTTTATATATGTACATACACATATATATACATACATACATACAAGTTTATCAGCTGTACAATGTTACTTATATGGAACTTTTTCAAGGCTGATTACTTGGTATTGGATAATGAGTTTGTATATGCTTTAGTGAAGACTATTCTCCCCCTCCCAGCTTTCTTCAGTCACCTGTAGTATTTTGTGTAAATTTGAGGCTTTGTGCACTTTTTCCAATCCACATTGGCATGTCTGCTTCTGTTTCCTTGTTCAAGCCATATTTGGGTAGTCATGTTAGTGATACTTTGTAAGTATTGCTCCTGATCTTACTAATAGACACTATCTCACATCAGACTTCCTGGTCTTTGGCTCTTCTGATCTTTCTGCCCCTCTTCTTCAAAAATATTACCTGAGTCTTAGGTGAAAGCATATTTTCTATACATATACATTGGGATTGCCTCCACAGCTCTTAATTTGATGGATTATGGTTTTCTATGGTTGTCTCTTTCTGTTGCGAAGTGAAGTTTCATTGATGAAGAGTCAATACTCTCATACCTGTGGATATAAGGACAGATGTTAATGGATTATTAGGAGTTATGTTGTTTTACTAAAACACTGGTGTTGAGGTTTCTGTCCTGCACAGTCCTTGTCCTGCCCGATTCCAACAGTCATTAAATCACAAAGAAATTACACAGATGTCTACATTAGTTAAAACTGATTGGCCCATTAGCTCAGGCTTCTTATTAACTCTTATAGCTTATATTAGCCCATTATTCTTGTCTATGCTAACCACATAGTTCGGTACCTTATTCAGTGAGGCACTCACATCTTACTTTTTCTGTGACTGGGTCAGAACTGCAGAAAGAGCTTTCTTCTTCCCAGAATTCTCCTGTTCTCATTGACCCACCTCTACTTCCTGTCTGGTTGTCCCTCTTATACTTCTTGCCTGGCTACTGGCCAATCAGCATTTATTTAAAATATAATTGACAGAATACAGACCATTGCCTCACACCACAGTGGTTATACATTCTTCTTCAATAACCATGATTTCCCTAGAACCAGCTAGGTTTCTAGCACTACGCATGGTTTCCCTCTTGTTGAATGGGTTATAAGTCCAATTAGAGAACTCTTGGTTAATGCCTAGATTTAAATGCCAGTACTACATCCTTTGGGTTATTATGTTGTACTATGTTACTATGTCTTTGATGTAGTTCATAAGCATCAGAGCTGGCTAGGACGGTTGGTTTCCTCATGCTTTTGGAAGTTTGCAAGATGCCTTCTAATACCATGAAAAATAATCCTAAGGAAGAAAACTTGAAGCTTAGGTAGCCCAGATGTTCTTCAATGTTTGCTACTCCTGACCCATTTTTCCCTGATCAAGTTGTACACTGCCCAAGGTATAAGTATTTGTAAGTCAGGTACGTAAATTAAGCCTTTACAAACAATGCATCATTTAAAGAAAGTATTAAAATGACTTTCAGCAATTCTTATAATGTACTGATGTGGATTCTTCACCCAATGGGCTAGTTTGAAATTTAGAAAATCATTTTACTTTGCAGATCCCTCCCTGTCTCCTCCAATATGAATCTATGTCCTAAATTATAGACGCTGGTATTCATTATGCCAGGATGGGGAGGAGGGTTCCCAGTGTCGTCTGCATTCTTCTTGATTCTATTACAATTCTATAAATTATTCTCAACCTGTGGGTCACAACCCCTTTGGGGGTTGCATATCAGATAGCCTACATATCAGATATTTCATTAAAAAAGACATAACAGTAGTAAAATTACAATGATGAAGTAGCAACAAAATTATTTTATGAATGGGGGGGCACTACAACATGAGGAACTGTATAAAAGGGTTGCAGCCTTAGCATGGTTGAGAACCACTGTGTATAACCAAAAGGAAATACAAAAGAGTAAGAAAAGATAATCTGGAATATTTACTCCTCTGCTTGTTCCCTGATGGGATTCTACAATGAGGTTACTTTTCCTTGAAAGCCTCATCATTGTGGACTTACAGAATGTTTTTCCTTTACCACTACATTCCACAAAATATCACCATAGCATGAATTTTATTGATCTTAATAAAAAGAACTGGAGTCAGATATTAGAGGGTGAGAGATGAAAGATCAGAGAAACAGAGCAGGCAGCCCCTAGTTCTTACCTCTACGAAATCCTCAGACCAAATGGGGCATCCTGCCTTACAAGTCCTCAGACTGAATGTCCTAAGCTCCTGTCTTCTCCCACGTTATATTTCTCTCTCCAACAGATATATCCCTTCCTATCTTCAACTCCTTAGTGCTAGAATTAAAAGTGTGTGACTACCAAGTACTGAGATTAAAAGTATGAGCCATCACTCCCTGGTTCTGTTTCTCTTTGAGATTGGATCAATCTAGTAAAGCCCAGTGTGGCCTTAAACTCACAGAAATCCATCTGCCTCTGCATCCCAAGTGCTTGGATTAAACGTGCTTGCCACCACTGCCTGACCCCTATGGCTAACTAGTGACTTGCTCCATGCTCTGATCCTCAGGCAATCTTTTTCTTAGAGAACAAATAAAATATCAACTCTCATCATTCTGGAAAAGCAAGTTATCTAGCAAGAATTGTAGCAATTGCCTCAAATGCACATCATAGTACCTTGAGGAAAACAGCTGGTATATAAGAGTATATAGAGTATATAGGAAGGCTTATCTGAAGGTTCACTAGTTGTTCATTTCCTACTCCATCCTTTGTGTTTCTTGTGTATATTCTCTGTTGATATGGTGGTATAAACGTTTTAACTGTAGTCAATATAAGATGCTAATAGAACCACAGGCAATGTATTTGAACATGGAACTAAAAGGTGGAAGCAGAAGAAGTGATCATCCCTTCTCATGATTTTGTCAAGAAATTCATTTCAAGAGGGTATGTTTCCTCTCCTGGAAACATTGGGCATGGGCAATTTAATAGTCCTTACCTGAGGAACAAATGGTTGTACCAAGGGAAGACGGATAGCCCTACATTAAATGTTAGTCTAGGAATAAAAGCTAGCTATTCCGTACTAATCACTGAACTATTAGGAACATGGAGACTTCATTCTACTGAATTGCTAGTTGATCTCAAATATCCAGTGGAAGTGTCTTGGTTATCTGCAATGACAGCAAAAAGAACAGTGACTGAAACTTGTGAGTTTGTAAAAGTTCCACTCCGTGTTCCTTTACACATGGCTCTGGTCGATGGAAACAACTTAATGAATGCAAACAATAAGAATGCATATTCATGGCTGCATGTATGTAGCTCAGTGGTGACACACTTTTCTGGCATGTGTGAGGACCTCAGCCCAAGTCTCAGTTCTGAAAATTTACATTCTAGAGGTTTAGTCACAGAGAAGGCTTAGGTGCTAGTCAGGATACTGATAAGCAGTAAAGAGATTATACAACTTCACATCAAGTACACTAGCAAACCTTAGAGGTTTTTTTTCCTGGTAAGCGTGTGATTAAATTTATTCCATGGTGATGGAGTAGCCGACTAAGACAGCTGTGTTCCCTGCAAAGAAGGAAATGGATTTCCTATCAAGATAAGTGTCAGGAACGGGTGTGGAGGGACAATGGGCTTAGAGTATTCTGGGTATTCTGTCCATCAGATACACTCAATCACTTTTCACCTTCTCTTTGCTCTGAGGTCATCCCTTGTGGTATATTCTGGTTAGTAGCAGTTGACAGACTCTGTAAAGGGATCAGAGCCAGGAAGGGACACATTGGTAAGTGCTATGGCCTCTACCACATGTCACAGATTTTTGTGTCCCTTGAGCACCAGTCTGATCATATCTTTCTGTTGTTCCTAGACCTAGAGTGTTTCATCATCATTGATCCTTCCTAGTTTCCCTTAGTACCCACCATGAGTGCAAATGATACTTTGATTACATTCTCTTCTATCACCATTTGAAGATGCCATCTGTTTGTGACAGAAACATCTTTCCAGGAAGTGATGAGTTACATTTTAAAAGCCTCATGATCATATTTAACCTACCAAAGTATTATTGTTACAACCTGCCTCTGAAGTCACTTTACCCATATGAACACGGTTAGCTTCTGACACAGTACTCTTGACTTTTGGCTAGCTCTGCCAAGGATGAGAAGTAGTTACAGGTGGTATTAGTATTTCAGAGAGCTTTGTGAGCTCTTTGTCCTCCTCAAATTAGGCATGGTTTCCAAGACCAATAAGTAAAGCCAAACATGTTGTAATTAAAATAATGCCAGAAGTTATAAGGAAAGGGGTACTTAGGTTATCATACTAACAAAGAAAAAAGGATGAAATATTTTAATTTATTACTTACGAACAGCTACAGAATCTAACACAAAAGAATATAGTTCTAAGAAAGTAACAAACTAAATTGATAGGATAGATAACCCGAGAAACTTTTAACATTGCTAAAAAATCTGGGGTTAATTTAAAAATCCATTTAAGAGAAAACTAATTTCTGAGAAAATTAATTCCAGGACTGCACTGTGATGGTCTCAGTAAACAGCTGGTTGGAGCAGGCACGCTGTGATGCAGTTCGCCGTTGGGGACCTCCCAAGCCATCCCGTGCTCAGCAACTGCTAACACAGTGGTGTAATAACCAAGGACACAGATATAATCAGATAAAGATCTCTGATGGAAAACATGCTAAATATTTTAAATAATGCATCTTCTTTCTGAACACAAGAATGTTTTGATCTTAGTGAGTGCCCAAGTTGTCCCTACCTCCCACCCAAGCTAAACAGCAGGCAAAACCTGAGTGTTCTCATTAGTTGCCTCTAATCATGAGTTTCTGAAATCCAAAGCTGCAGAGGCATGGACTAAGCACCATCATTGTGCTGAAGCATTTCAGAGACAAATCAAGTTGTAACCAGAGAGAATAATGATCCTTTCAGAAAAGCATATGGAAAAAATATTTCGTGATTTATTTAGTCTGCTCCTTTTTACATAAAAATCAACACTTCAGGTCTACCTGAAGATGAACTTTGCTGAGAATTTACATTTGTTAAAATGTGACAAAATGGGAATTTCCCTATACGGGTTCTTTGGAAAGGTTTCAAGAATAGGCCATGCATTATGACCAGGTTATGTAAGTGATGGAGAATTTTGACATTGCAGTAGTGATTTTAAGAATCAAAATCAGGAACTCAGGAGACAACTATTCAGTGATTAAAATGCCAATCATGCAAGAGTCAGAGCTGAAATACTGATGGCCTGAGCCCTGGTAAATGCCAAGTGGGCATATTGACATTACTGTAATTCCAGAATTTGGAAGGTAGAAATAGAGGATGCCTACAAAAAGTCAGATATTTAGACTAGACATGCAAGTAAGCATGTTAATCTACTAAGAGCTCCTACCTCATAGAACAAGATGGAGAGTGATCAAGAAAGTGTCCCAATGTTCACTTCATATCTACATGTGTACACACACATATTTGTGAAGGCACATGTGTGTGAGCAAGTGTGTATATACATGCCCATCCTTTCCAGCAATTGCTGGCATAAATTGGCAGTATGAAATGAGATTTTACATTATTAATACATTTTGACAATCTTTTTTGTTAAATGTAATTGTATCACTTCCCCCCTTAAATAGTTGCTGGTTACCACCAACACGTGAATGTCATACATGTATCATACTCATACATGGTAATGGCGAGTATAAAATTTGCAAAAGTTCAGTTTTAGACTTTTTAATTTAATACCAACATAATTGAAATCACAGACGTTAGGAAGTTCTTCTGAAGAGTGTTTGATATATTTTGGTTATCAGAAGAAAATTATCAGTGTCATGCCTTAACTCTTTCAAAATGCTTAAAATTTTTTTATTAAAAGGAATAAAAACAAGAGCAGAAAATAGTGAAGATGTTTGGTAAATTTAAGATACTGTGATATTGTGGCACACTGCCTTTGCTACGTCAGTCATTTCTGAACAGAATATAAGAAACAGGTGAATCTGGAGATTGAGTCACAAGTTGAGTGTGACTATGGATCAGCACAGCTAAGCCGAATGCCTTTGAACACCAGGGTGTCTGACATCACAAACTTGCCAAATGGGAAGCAATTAAAGAAACGGTTTTCTGAAATGCCAAATGCAATACAATTACTTAAAAATTAGACCCTAGATACTTTGAAATAACCCAAGAATAGGGAACTTAGAGGGGAAGCAAAAACGAGACACAATTGGCATCTTTACTTCTCATTAAACTGTAACATTTGAAAATAACATTTTATTCTTTTGTTCTGTTGGTTGGGGACTTATGTTTGCTGAAAATTTCTTGACTTAAAGATAAGGAGCTTAAGAGTCCAACTGCTAGGTTTTATTTACTTCTCTACTTAAACAAGCTATCTAAATTATGGTCATCATGGCCATGGTAGGGTCAGAGGATTTGGGGACAAGACAATCACCCATAAGAAGGGCAGTTTTTCTTTATAGGTATTGAGACCAATCTCTAGTGTCTTCTAGACATTGTCATGTGACAGAAAACAATACCTGGGTGAGGAAAGGGATTTACAAAATCTCCTACCAGGTTACATTTGTACACACAGAGTTCTCCCTTACTTCAAGTTCGGTTCCTCTATTTAATAGGTTTAGGTTTGAGTTACAAATCCTTTCTGTAAACAGTATAAAAATGACTTGAGATGAAGCAGCGATTAATATTTTTACCTTTGATAGTAAGTACATAAGACAAAAAGAACTAGTTGGTATGTCTGATGTGGTCTAACTTGAAGGGGGGCAAACATCACTTAAAAATAATTTGAACAAAATATTAATTAGTTGGAGGAAAGGTTAAAAACAATTTTGAAGTACTAAAGAATATAGAATAGTTAAAACCTATAGTCACTTCACCTATTTAGTACTGCAAACATGGACCTCAATGGGATAAATTCATTAATTATTCATGTGAATGTTCAAACTTTCCAACATACAACTTGATGTTAAATCACAGTACAAGAGTGCATATAATGAAATTCTATAGGTTCCGTGGAACTCCTCCAAAAGATATGAATATCCTTTCTATTCCAGGCACTGTGTTCATTGCTGCACTGAATTTATGCTAGGATAGTACTTCTGTGCATTTGACCTGTGGTGGATCACTTTAAATGAATTTATCAGAATTCTGTGGCAAGAAAATGAAAAGAACAAATCATTCCAGACAGTAGTAAACCATGCCTGAGCCCTGATTGATTAAACTCACAGTCATCCTCAAGACAGGCTTTCCTTCAGTGTTCACTATGAGAACATTAATAAAAAACATATCTCAGTAAGGGTCAACTTTAGACCGCTGCCAAACTATAAAGAAAACATAGGTCATTCTTCTACGGGTTTGCCAGCCACCATTAGTCATCTTTTTCTTCCGGAGCATGTAGCACATTTCTTCCATCTCCTATGTTTGGTATTATTCTTTGTAGTTGATATGTGCTCTTGGAAAAGTCAGAATTCATGTTTGCTTGAACAAATCTCACATTCTATAGATAAAATGTTCTTATATTTCTCTTTGTGTTCTTGTCTACCTAATACCCTCTAGTTATTAAACCCAGGTATAAGATTCATAGAAAACTTGTAATAGCACAGATTTGGGAGAATTTCTCAGATCCTCATCCACTAGTAAAGAGCATGAAAAACCAAAAAAAAAAAAAAACAACAACAAAAAAACATTAAGAGCATGAAACTAAGACTTTCATTTTCTATAAGTGATGTAGATGTTTCTAGTGCACACTGAGTATCGCCATACAGAACCCACGATCCTATAGAATGTATTTTTAAAATCTGTCATAGAATAAAGCTACACATATATAGAATATAAATTGTCATTCCTAGAGGTCACCTACCAACGAATCTTGAAGGCTGGAGGGCACATCCTGCTTATGTAGCTTTGTGTTGGGTCTCTGTTGTTTCAACTAACACTAAGATGCTTGTAGTATTTGGTAGAATTAATCACCATTGTTGTAACTTCTCTTATTCAATGGTGAAGTGAATTTTCTTACTTTTTGAGTGCAGATGGATATGTGTTTGCCTGGATCCCTAGAATATGAAAAACCAACACTGTAAAATATAAACAAAAGCCTCAGAATTTTAGTGGGTTGTTTTTTTTTTTTTTTTCCCACCAGTCCAATATGAAAAAGCTCAGGCAGAAGTGTTCAATGGCAAGGAACACAAAGAATTCAACTGCAATGAACAGCCATGATCCCTCAGATATAAAACTGCCTGGATAGCCAGAAACTGCATGAATGAAAGCAGGAACAAGAGATCCGCCCAACTAAAACCAAAGCTTTAGCATTTAAGCCATGCACTTGTGGACTAAAATACTAGGTATATTAGCAACTAAAATTTCTGTAAAGAAAAAGTATCTATCCTTCTTCTTCTCCTAAATAATTTTCCTTGAGACTCTTAAAAGAGAATTATGACAGAAAAGATCAGAAATTTCTCCATTTTCAACTTATTAACTTTAATAATAATAACAAATTAAGATAAAATAAAATAACACAGTGAGGAAAATTGGTATTAACTCTTATTTGAAAATATAGTAGAAGTCTACACTAAAACCATCTATCCCAGGGCATGTTTTGGTTGGTAGACTTTTAATTACTGCTTCTATTTCACTGGGGATTATAGGTCTTTTAATTGATTATCTCATCTTGACTCTATGCACTTAGCTGTAAATATTTGCTGGTAAACAATAACACTCATTTCAGCAGGCATCATCATCATCAAGACAATCAAACAGTTGTTACTTTTATAAGTAAAATGATAGAAAAATATTCATGTTAAATACGTCCCTGATGAATATCCAAGTATTGGTTCTACTGTCCTCAGACATCCAGTTCAGTTACCAAGAAGGGTTCCAGAGGTGTGTGGAACCTCAGAAGTAGTCTGCAGAGCCTCTCGAGCCTTTGTTTGTTTATATATACTCAGCCATGGCTTTTATGTTTTTATGACCTATTCATATTAGGTTTGAGAAGTTTTTCCATAAAAACTGTATGTGATCCATCTATAACACAAGTTTAAAAGGGTATAGTATTTCTTAATAAACTTCTTATATTAATGAGCTTACTACAAGATCCTATTATGTTTTTACAACAGCAAAAGTTCATATCTGAGGACAATTAGAAAACATATGAAGTAGAAAATGTTAGTAAATTATGGTGATATATATTTGTAAAAATAATAATACCCAATTTTCAGGGTTGACCGTGTGTTCTTGGATAACCAATTGATGTTCTCTTTCTTGAGAAAGACTGTAACAATTGAAAAACAAGGTTGTGAATTTGAAAATAAACCAGGAGGAATATATGGGATGGTTTATGTGGCTGTTTAAATAAGTTCTCATAGCCTCTAATGCTTATGAACTTGGTCCTCACCTGGTGGAACTATTTGCGAAGGATTAAGAGGTGTGGCCTTGTTGGGGGATGTATGTTACCAAAGAAAAGGCTTGAGATTTCAGAAGTCAGTGCCATTACCAGGTAGCTCTCTCTCTCTCTTCCTCACCCTAGTGAGCCAGATGTATCCTTTTTAGCTACTGCTACAGTGCCGTGTCTGCCTGCCTGTTGCCATGCTCCCCATCACGATAGTTAATGACTCTATCTCTCTGAAACCATTAGCCCCAAAATTAATGTCTCAAGCCTCTTGGACTCTACCTTTGCCACTAAGGGAAGTTCTGGCAGATAATTGTTAGGAAGAGTTAGAAATCCAAGAGGATGATGGGACTTCCAAATAGGAGCTGCAGAGTTTGCCAAGAGGTCTATGGATGTGAAGAACATAATTTTGATTTAGGGATATCTGTCTTTGTGGGATAGTATGCCTCTATTTTTAAGCACCAGAATAGAGGCATAAACAGACAAATAACTTTAAAATAATACTAATAAGCACTGTGTGACTAAGTCTAAGTTTATGCATACAGTGTTTAAAAAAATTGAGTAAAAGAGTAATATGAATTTCCTATAAAGAAATTCCTGGCAGATTGAAACTATCATTAAGACATGAAACAACCAAGAGTGGACCAAATATCAGTCATAGAAATTATTTCAGTAATATATCATTTTAGGATCTGCAACTAGAGGGATACTGCTGGATGCTTTGTAGGGTGGTCTTTAGTCACAACAATTTATGAAGGTATGAAGGTTACAAAACTCTCCCCTCAAGTTTATAGGATGTTTGTGGTGGTAGCTTCAGACAAGTGCTTTCATTAATAAATATACATACACACACAATATGCTTTCTGGGTAAAGTACATTTCATTATGATGTACAAAAGTAGAAAAAAGTCTCAAAGACATCAGCTGGTTATCAGTTTGTAGGGCATATCTGGACTTCAACCTACATTCAACAAGTTAACCTGTAGAGGATGCAGCCACACTGTGACCTAACAAGGAAATAGGTCCTCAGAACATATTCTATGCTGGGCAGAATCAAGGGTGTTCTCACCAAATACTTGAAAAGTTAAAACAAAGAGAGCAGGCACAATGGAAACCTAGCAATCATTGAAAATGAGCATGAGATCCCCATTCATTTTGATTCCTCTAGTAATAAATGTTTTCCCTTTTCAAATATTGACACACAGAGAGAAATGTCACTGCTTCCTGCAGGACCACCTCATGTCCTGTCTCTTCCTGGAAAAGAGAAGTCATATGTCAGGCAAAACAGACTGTCACCCTGGTGACTGAGAAATTGTTAGCAGTGATTTCAAAAAGAAGGGGACTGCATGTATCCAGAAAAGTTTCTACACAGAACATTATTGCAGGGATTTCTAACCAAAACTTGCCTTTTTATACATTATTTGAATCCATGAAAACAAAGCATATATTTCTAGACATATTTTTTAATGCAGTGCTCAAATGTTATGCATATGAATCACACAAACTTCCTTAAATTTGGATGCTGATTTGAAAAGTCTAGTGTAGAACCCAGGATGGCTTTTTAAAAATATTCTCAGGTCGCAATGCTGCCGCTGACCTGGAGACAGACTCTGAAAACCCATGATATAAACTTGGTTGTCTGAATTCTATCAAAGTTAGTGCAGTCTTTATTTCTAAGAACAATACACTGTGTTTTCCTTTTTCATGGAAAAAGAAACAATCAGCATAATAAAGAGATCTACCTCAGAATATTTTCTAATTTTCCATCTGACACCAGGCTGACTTTCAAGATATATGAGAAATCACGCAAAAGAAAAAAATAATAAAACCATAACTAATGATAACGGACAATAAATAAATGGACATTTCACAAAGGGGGACAAGTAGCCCATAATCCCAAGAACAAATGTTACCATCACTCATTTGCAGTAAGTGGAACTCAAAATACTGGTGAGATATTACCTTATGCCAGCAAAAATGACAACTATCCAAAAGATTAGGGGAAAGTAGTGTAGGTGAGGATGTGAACAACAATCACATTGATGATGGTGAGGTTTGTACCTTTATTATGGAAGAAAACAGTGTAGAAGCCCTTGCTAGACTTATCTAGAAATCCCACTACTGGTTCTATATCCAAAGAAACTGAAAACAGTATGTCAAAAGATATTTGTATTCCTCTTTTTATGGCAGGAGAAACTGTTTTTCAAAACAGTGAAAACAAACAAACAAAGAACACAATAAAGTTAAAGTGTTCATTAACTGATTTGTGGATAAAGAAAATATGATATGTATTCACAATAGAATAGGTTTTAGCTATATCAAAAATTAGCTCCCTTCATTTGTAATAAAATGGGGATCACTATGCACAATTAAGTATGACAGGTACAAAGAGACAATTCCTGCATGATATCACTCACATGTGGAATATATAAAGGTCACATACAAAAGTTAGCAGTAGAATGCATCTGGATGATAAAGACAGTATAAGCAAACAGGAAGTGTACAAAGGTTCATCTGCAGGTATTAAGTTGCCATTAGAAAGTAACAAAACATTCTGGTAACTTCAGTAGAGTGCAGGTAACAATAGCATATAATATGTTTGAAAAAAAAAAGCAGAAAAGATTTTGAGTGTTTCGACACAAATAAATAACAAATGTTTAAAGATATAGAAATATTGACTTTGATTTGGATTAACAACCACTATATATTCCACTGAATATATCTTCATGTTTTACTGAAGAAAGTCTGCATGATTCAGAAAAAAATTATCACATTTGTTTTGTCACCAACTTCAGGTGGCAAATATTTTAAATGTTAATAACTTTGACATTAATATATCAGCATTGTCTCAAAGAAAATTTATTATAAAATTGAGTTCCAAGCTAAGTTAGTTGCCTTGTTTATAGATAATTTAGTTTACTTGAAGGAAGCAAAGATTTATAAACGGTAGTTATTCAGACTGGCATTTGGTAGACATAGTCTCCAGGCTGAATAAAATGAAACAACTGACAGCATTTGTTGGCAAGAATACAATCTGAGTTTCCAAGCAAAAGCAAGATCTTTGGGAAATTTATATCAGTTACAATTTTGACAGCTTCTCAATACAGACCTCTCTAATGAGATTAACAAATGTTACTATTTAATAATGTATAATAAAATGTTTCAACATTTGGAGGAACTGCATAATTCAGTGGACCAACATTTTCCAAATGGCTTATGCATGTTACAGAATCAAGCATGGCTGGATATGCAAAGATGCTCTGAAGACAGTAATGCAGTGTTAATAGAGTGGAAATTTGACCCATATAGTTTCAGTTTCTTTGTTGTTACTGCTTTGAAGAAGTAGTTCCTAGTAGAGCTTCTGAGTAACCTAGAATAGACTGTGTAAAACTGCTTCCAAAACCTTCCTGGCTCTTTGTAATCACTTATTTTTGTAGCATTGCCATATCTTTGTTAACTTCAAGTAATGCAACCTACACCACAGACAGACCGAAAAGCTGATACATTAATCTGCCTGTCTTCTACTAAGCCAGACATGAAAATATTTTGGAAACTCAAATAATTTCACACATATATTCATATGTTGATAAGTAGTGGGTTAGTTATTGCTTTTTAAATGTTAATAAGTTGTTTAAATTTTAATATCAATAGTCATTGCTGTAAGTATCAAAGATAATACCTTACATTTAAAATCCTCTTTATTATCCTCAGTTTTTTACATTAAGGGTCATGAGACCAAAATGTCTGAGAACCACTGCTCCAAGAGATACATAGTGTTCTTATTGGTTTGGGGATTCTGCTCACATCCTTTTGTGGTCATCCATCCTTATAATCCCAGGTAGCCCATGCATAAACTTCAAAGACTAGCTTTTAACTTTTTTTCTCCAAAACTAAAATAGAACCTGGTTCCTATTATTCCCCAAGATTAGTCATAACTTTTTGTGTTCTCAGGTAGTAAGATTCTCAAAGAAGAAAGTTTTTTATTTGTTTTATTGTTTGTTTTTTATTGAGTTCTACACTTTTATCTGCTCCCCTCCCTTCCTCTCATCTCCCCTTCAACCCTCTCCCAAGGACCCCATGTTCCCAAAGAAGAAAGTTTAATCTATCTGTCTTTCCTAGAATTAGAGATTGAAAACATACCACACTTTAAACAGCATCCTGACAACCAAAATCTGAAGATGCTTTCATACTTTCTGCCTGGCTCTGTGTGGGCTCTGAGTAGAAGTGTTTCCCCAGAAACCAGCTGAAATCCTAAGCTTATGATTTAAACTACAAAGACTGAAAAAAGAGGGTTGACCTCAGGTACGTGCCATATCGCGATATTATTACCATCATTTATCAGTAGCAGCACTGCCTATTACTTCCATCTATGCAGCATATATGGTTCCTCATGCTTAAGTCTTATTTGTACACTACTATTCTAGGGAATTTAGTAAATTACTTCAGGCACAGTAGTAAGATGTAGGTGTGGTATCATTCCCACGTTAGAAAAGAGACAATAATACTGAGTGATTGGTTCATTTTAAGTCCCAAGTCAAGACTTGAAACAATATAGGGTTAATAAAATTCACATTGCTACTTTTAAGTGAGAATTCCTCTGTTCTTCATCAAGTTTATGTAAAGGAAGTTGATGGATACAGATCTGAAAGAATTTGCCTTCCTTTTGGTTAATATTCTTCTATAACCTAACGCATAGAATAGGAAGGTGTTTGTATTAAAATTGGAATCTTTATTTGGAATATTTCACTGGTAGAGATCTTGATTTTATGAAATTGCATGAATAAAATGCTTCTTTCTTTGTATCATGTAATATAAATGAAACTGATGTTCTTATCAATATTTCAGAAACCAATGCATGCAAATTTGAATAGTAAGTCACTATTATGTTTTTTCAAAAAATAATAATAATTAAAGAGGTCTTTATCCTGTGAGTCTTGTTCAAGAGAGTTTAAGCTGAAAAATAAACTGTATCTCGAAATGCTAGTTTTCAAGAATGAAGAAATGTTCTGTAAGGAGACATTTCTCTCATTGGCCCTCTATAGAAACTCAGAACTTTAACATGAGATCATACACCTGCAAAAGTGTTTCTGAAAGAAACTAAGGTACTATCACTCAGGGATGATATTCTGGCAGAACTGACTTGATACAAAGTTTCTGTGAGTGGTTCAGAGCACCCAGAGCAATGAATAGTTAATATATTCTTAGCCTCTGTTACTGGTACATCAGCAAGCTGATGGCAACCGCTGGCTCGCAGTCAACTCTTGATTAGACTTCCTGACATTGCCTGAAGAAGTGATATTATGTTTTGTTCATTAGAAAGAAATCCTAACGTTGTAGATGCCAAACACTCAGACAGCTGGCAAGTCTGCTTTCAGAATTTTGAAGGCTGTCACATTCTTGGCAAAGGAAGCATCTTAAACCCTATCTAGGTGATCAGAAGCATGAACAGAGCTTGGCCTCACTTTCCTTGTTGAACTTATCCAAAGTCCTCAATGGAAAAACATAAGTTCTGAGTCTAAGCTGAGACTGGGTGACACTTGTCCTGAAGGAGCAGATTGCAGAAGGGGGGTTCTGAGGAGTAAAACATAACAAGGATGAATACCATGAATAATTTAATTCACAGATTCCAACATGAGTAAGGGGTTTCCTTGTGCTGAATGCAAGATGCCAGGATTAAGGATTCATTTCCATATGTCTCCAAGTCAGTGTCTACGAAGAAGGTCACTGTTACTCCACAAATCTCTTCAAACAAACTTTGATCCAGACCTGAGAAAAATTCTCCTCTGTGACCACAACTGATATACTCATCACCTCTCTTTTGTGCTTTCTTATAAACATGAGATTGAAGATTTTGTAGTCAACCGTTCAGGTTACAGTGAATGTAGGATGGTTAGCTATGGAGAGCTTGTATTTGGGTTTACTTAAAGGGATATCACAAGCACAAGTCAACAGAGACACTTGAAGACATATAAAAGATGATTCTGTAAATAATATCTATTAATTCTCTTAGAATTTCGTGCACTTTATTTTAATCATGTTCACCCCTCCTCTAT
This sequence comes from Chionomys nivalis, assembly GCF_950005125.1. Classification (NCBI taxonomy): domain Eukaryota; kingdom Metazoa; phylum Chordata; class Mammalia; order Rodentia; family Cricetidae; genus Chionomys; species Chionomys nivalis. The sequence goes on along the minus strand of NC_080088.1, from coordinate 54,119,230 downwards.
GTCTCCCATATCCACTCTCACCTCCCTATCCACCCAACTTCACATCCTCTTTCTCTTTACCCAAGGAATCAAATTTATGTTGCCCATATATTCCTGAATGTGTGGACTTCCATAGGTTGGTAAATTTACCAATATCACACACTTAAGGAAAATAGACCCTCCTTCTCCCCAGCAGCTATCAGTTGGTTTTGTAAGGAAAAACTGCTTGTTTGTTTCCTGATTGCTCAGACCAGAATGATGATACAGAAACAATATTAACTATTTGATCTATTAGCTCAGGCTTCTTATTAACTAATGCTTACATCTTAAATTAACTCATTTCTATTAATCAATCTGTATATCGCCATGAGGCTGTGGCCTACCAATAAGGTTCCAGCATCAGTGTCTATCTCCTTTGGCAGCTACATGGCATCTTTCTGACTCTACCCACTCTCTCTCTCTATGTCTCTGTTTGGATTTCTCACCTGGATTTATTCTTCCCTGCCATAAGCAGAAGCAGCTTTATGACCAATAAACCAATAAAGCAACACATATAGAAAAGGGCATCCTGATGTGGGAGTCCCTTCTATGTGCTGTGATTGCCATTAATGAATAAAGAAACTGCTTTGGACCTATAGTAATGCGGAACTTAAGTAGGTAGAAAAGCTGAGTGCTGAGAAAAAGAAGGGTAAAGTCAGGGAGATACCATGGAGTCACAGCCAGAGTCTACCAAAACTTTGCCAGTAAGCCACTGCCACATGGTGATACACAGATTAATGGAGATGGGTTAAATTAATGCGTAAGAGATTAACCAATAAGAAGTTAGAACTAATGAACCAATCAGTGATTTAATTAATACAGTTTCTGTGTGATTATTTCAGGTCTAAGCTAGCTGAGCAGCCAGGAATGAACAAGCAGTTCCTTACTACAACATCCCACATCATTTTCTCTTTTCTGTCTAATTAAAAGAGGAAAGTTTTAACTTTAACAAAGTAAAGTTACATATACAAAAGAGTTATACAATCTGTAGTCCATTTACATGTGGCAAATTAAGGAAAATACTCTACCATTTACCCTATTTTTGTGAGTTTAAAGTCTTAAATTAATCTTTTATTGTAACTAAAGAAAACTATAACTATCTGTCTTCAGCACTTCAAAGACCCAGAAGGATATAATATTACCTACATAAGCAAGAAATGCATTGTGAGCAATTTCCAATGTTCTAGAATTAACAGAAACATCTTGCTGTCTGGAAAAGTCACCCAAAGTTCTTCTGTAATGTTGGAGCATCCATCTTCAACCTACAGACTCATAGTATCCAGCAAACTTTTCCATAAAGCAGTAAATTTGAAGATCTGTCCTGCCTTGTAATGACAAAGTTCATCAGTTGCTTTCTTTTGTATCCTGCAGAATGTCTGGCAGTTTCTTTGATGAAGCAGGTACCCTAAAGGACCTCTAGTCTTTTGGCACCAGCACCATAGCTAGGGCTGATACTTTTCGTGTACCTCCATCTTCCATATTGGTTTGTGTTTGACTTGAGTTTGTGTAGGGCCTGTACACATTGAGAACTGCTATGAGTTCATATAAACAGCTTCTATGTTGAGTTTAGGAAATGCTCTTTTCCTGTAGTCATCCAGTACAGCTGGCTCTGATGTCTTTCAGTGTCTTCTTCTGAGGTCTTATCTCTGAAGTTTAGGAGAAAGGGTATGAATGATATAGATGTCCTATTTATGGCTAAACATTATCCAATCTCATATTCTATGCTTGTTGACCAGTTCTTGGTCTTGGTGTTATTCACCATCTCCTGTATGAAGAAGTTTCTATGAAGAGGACTGAGAGATGCACTCATATGTGAGCATGAGTATAAGTCATTAGCAGTCAGTTTAATACTATGTACCTTTAACAGAAAAAATACTAAGTAGTACATTCTCCATTACTTTGGAGCCATACATTTGTTCACTGTTGCATCTCTGCTTTTTAGAAGCCAAACTAAGAAATTTATATTCATTTTTAATTTTTATTTATTCATTTTATGCATATGGGTGTTTTGATTGTCTATAAGACTGTACACTGTGTGCATTCTGGGTACATGTGGAGGCCAGAAGGAGAAGTTGGAGCCCCTAAAACTCCAGTTACAGATGGTTGTGGGCTACTATGTGTATGCTGAGAATTGAACCTACATCTTCTAGAAGAGCAGTCATTGTTTTTACCTGCTAAGCCATCTCTCCAACCCCAAATTAACATTAATTTTAAAAGCACAGATAAAATATAAATTTAATTTAAATTATATAGTTAATCATTATCAAGATTGCATATATCAACTAATGGTTCACTTGACTTTACAATGAATAAGCATGCTAAAGACTCTTACACTTATCTACTAAGTTTAACATTTTAAAGCCCCTTATATATTATGTATGTATATATTCATGGACAGTGCATCAGGAATCAATAATGGATTATATATCACCACTATGGAAGATAATATATTATCAATTAACAATAAAATTTGTTCACCAAACTGTGAACATTACATCTTGAGAAAATATATGCAGCAAAATGGCTATTTGAAAGTAGATAAAATATTTCTAAAATTACTAAACAGTTTTTAATTCATACTGACATATGTGTTTGACACTAAAATCATCATAGATGGTGTCTTAATAATGTGTATTAAAAAGCCAGTACATGCAGTAGAAACAAATCCCAGTGCCTTTATCAATGGCTTCTCAGTCAGGCCCCATTGTCAGCCACATTCAGAGAGTCTGGTTTGATCACATGCTCATTCAGTTCCTGTCCAGCTGGATTTGGTGAGCTCCCATTAGAACAGGCACACTGTCTCAGTGGGTGGACCAACCCCTCCCAGTCCTGATTTCCTTGCTCATCTTCTCCCTCCTTCTGCTCTTCAACTGCTCTTCAGTCCATTGCTCTGATAAGGGTCTCTGTCTCTATCTCCATTCATTGGCAGACGAAGATTCTATGGTGATATTCGAGATAATCATCAGTGTGATAGTAGAGCAAGGTCAGTTCAGGCACCCTCTGCTCTGTTGCCCAAGGACCTAGCTGGGGACATCCCCATGGACACCTGGGATCCCCTCTAGAGCCAAGTCTCTTGCCAACCCTAAAATGGCTCCCTTAATGTAGATATCTTCTTCCCTGATCCTAGTCTATTTGGATGCAAAGCTTCCTAGGCCTGGATACAGTGGGGAGGGCCTTAGACTTCCCACAGGGCAGGGTTCCCTGCCTTTTTTTAGGGAGGGAGTGGAAGGGAGGAAGGTGAGTAGGGGAATAGGAGGGGAATGGGAAGAGGGGAGAAAGTGTAAATTTTTGAATGGAAAAAAAATAAGTTAAAAAAAATGTCTGTTAAGATACAAAAATTCTCTTTAAATTATTTACAGGTCCTTTTCAACTTTATTTTTTATCATTTGAGAATTTCATACATGTATATAAAGCTCAGAAAGCTCCACATTTACCTAGTTACTTCCATTTGATGACTACTCAGGCATGAACATTTGTTTTCTTGAGGATAGTGCTTTTGAAAGACTATTTGTGCTCCAGAAGATGGTCCAACACCCATGTACATACTGGTCACACAATTTTAAATTCCATTAGTTAATGTGATAACTAAAAAAGCAAAAAAGAAACCTGGAAGTTAGAAGATGCAAATAAGTATTTCATAAAATTTTTGAAACCTAGAGTTGTAATATGCAAGTCATCACTAGATGATTTTAATCAATCATTCATATGACATATGCACTTCCATTATTCACAATGTTTTATACTACCCTACTGTTATTAGATTGGACCTGATAGATAAGTCCATGCCTTTCTTAGATTAATTTAATTTATGAAAGAATAAGTTACTTTTAAAAGGATTGTAAACTAACACATTTATGTGTGTCTCCATCTGAATTCCAATTGAGGTACTGTATCCCTCGATTGCCAATTATTTTGATTATATTATATATATATATATATATATTTTAACTTCCTGGAAGTCTTGGTTAAAATATGGGTATGAAAAGCATGAGTTAATACAGAATGGTCAAGATTCATTTAACTTCATGTCAACCTATCAGAAGTTATCCCTAAAAGACAACTGAGAAGATTTATCAAAACTAGCTGGACCTAAAACACTGCTGATTAAGAGAGAGCAAATATGTCCATATTAATCTTCTTCCATCTTTCAGTCCAACTGAAAGAATTATGGTCATTTGCAACTATAATTAAAATATTCATTTCTAAAATCATAAAGGTAGTTGTTATAAGAATGTTAAGCTTTTACTAGTGACAATCTTTAGACACCATGTATATTGTTATGATAGCTAATATTGCTTGTCAGTGTAATACAACTGGGAAGAAGTAACCTCTTTGAAGAATTATCTCCATCAGATTGGTCTGTGGGCATGTCTGTAGGCCCCTTTCTTGATTGTTAATTAGTAGAGGGTGGCCAAGCCCAGTATAGGCAGTGTCATCTGTAAGCAGGTAGAACTTTAATCCCAGCACTCAGGAGGCAGAGGCAGGTGGATCTCTGTGAATTCGAGACCAGCCTGGTCTACAGAGCTAGTTCCAGGACAGGCTCCAAAGCCACAGAGAAACCCTGTCTCGAAAAACCAAAAAAAAAAAAAAAAAAAAAAAAAAAAAAAAAAAAAAAAAAAAAGATGGCTGAGCCTTAGAATTAGATCAAGCTTGTAATCAATGTTTCTTTACAGGTTCTGCTTCAAGCACCAGTTTTGAGTACCTGCCTTGACTCACCTTAATGGTCATCTGTAATTTAAAATGAAATAACTTGTCTAACTTAGATTGTTTTCAATCATGTTTTTAGCACAGGAACAAGGATCTAGAATAGACATTGGTACCAGTAGAGTAGAAAATTTACTGGAAAGGACTTGATCATTGTGTTTTCTTTCAACTGTTGAAATACTTGGAACCTTGATCTAGTGAACCATTGAATGATAGTACTTAATTTCTAATGGGATCCAGGGGGATAAAAATGCTGTGAAGAAGGCAAATAATATAGGTCTAGTTTGTGACCTTTCAGAGTGAAGTGAAGACTATATGAGGGCTGTTTCTGATATTTTGGATAAAGGAAACCATTTGCTCTATTGGGACAACGAAACTCAATGCAGAAACCATGGAGCAATGCTGCTGCTCAGCTGGAGTTAAACAATAATCTTTGATTAATAAGAATCACTGAGGCCACGTCTGGGAGGATTTCTTCAAGCTCAGCCGAAATGTATGACCTATGGGGCCAAGGCTGCATCTCAAACAGGCACCTTAATTTAACAAGGTAGAAGTTACCTATGTACTACTTGCTTGAGAGGCATGAGAGATAAAAGTTTGAGGGATTTATGGGGAGTAGCTGAGCCCCCACACTTTGTAGTGGAAGTGGAGTCCCTGAAGAGAAGGCATCACTTTAGTTGCAATGGAATTCGGCGTGATTCAAGATGCCATGACTGTGGGTTGGCCACGAAGAGCAGAGGCCTTTGTGGACTAGAGGTGACCTGAACCTACCAGATAAGATGTGTGTACAGCTGATAATAATGTTGGAGAATTTTTTCAAGCCCTTTGGATCCAAGGAAATCATGAGTGTCTCCCAGATACCAGACTATTTGTTCTTTCCTTTGTTTGTTTTGTAGAGTAATATTAACATATGATCTTAAGGACAGATAAAGGTCATAATTTAATAGTGATGTTTGTATATCAAGTTGACAAGGAGTAGGAATGTATTGGATAATCTTGTCATTGTGCTTAACCTGGGAAGAAGACCTTCAACTGAAGATTTGTATCGATTATATTAGCCTGTGTCATGTGTCAAAGGACATATTCTTAGTTGTTAAAACTTGCCAAATTTTTCAGCCCACATTTGGTAGTAGCATCTTTATGCAACTAGATCTATGAGAGCTTGAGAGCAAGCAGGTAACCAATGTCACTCCATTGGGTTTTGTTTCAAGCAACTGTCTTGAGTCCCAGCCTTGATGTTCCTTGATAATGGGCTGTAACCTATAAGATAATATAAACCCTTCTCTCCCTAGTTTGCTATTTCGGTGATTGTTTATCAGAACAATACCACATTTGTGTGAAAGTGGAAATGAAGTATTTGCATAAATGGAAGCCTCAAAGAGATATATATTCCTGACATGTGATAAATCTCAATAAATGATGTCCTCTCTACGTGTCACAGAAGAATCATGAATAGCATATGCACTGAAATTGAGCAAAATATAAAGTGAAAACACCATCTCTCCTCAATTCTGTCCTCATGTGTATTTTACTAAGTGTCTCTTCCTGAAAGCTCTGGCCAGCAACACTTATCTAAAAACAAGTGTTGGCACACTTCTTACCATGTTGACTTGTGCAGTGAATGGATAGAACGTTAACTACAGAATTAGAACTGAAATGAGCCAATCCTATGCCAGATGATTTTATATAAGAGTGTTACTCCTGCTTGCACATTTCTCAATCCACCCTGCCCTCCAGTGTCTTCCATCAAGTGCTCAACCTATGCATCAAAATTAAGTTTATTAGATTTGTCTGAATGAAATGCTTCCATTTGCATTAAACAGTTTTCATTTGTTTGTTTGGCTTGAAATTTTGTGATCATTGAAAAATGCTAATGTCACATAGACCAGCCAAGTGCTGTTGCTCATGAATATTGGATGTGCTAGAATTTTGCCTGTTTTTCACTTCTTTTTAACACTTAACTGAGCAGAATATTATTTATTTCCATTGTTCACTAACCTAGAGACAAAGGTGAAAGGGATGATCTTGTTACTACTAAAAAATGGTTTGTGGGTGTACCCCTCGAGGTCCTGAGTTCCTTGCTCATGCTCTCTCTCCTTCTGCTTCTCATTTGGGCCTTGGGATTTCAGTCCGGTGCTCCAATGTGGGTCTCTGTCTCTGTCTCCTTTCATTGCCTGATGAAGGTTAATATCCACAAGGATAACTATATGTTTTTCTTTGGGTTCACCTTCTTATTTAGCTTCTCTAGGATCATGAATTATAGGATCAATGTCCTTTATTTATGGCTAGAAACCCATTATGAGTGAGTACATCCCATGTTCCTCTTTTTGGGTCTCACACACTGAGACAATGGGGATGCTCTATCGGGAACTCACCAAGGCCAGCTGGACTGGGTCTAAAAAAGCATGGCATAAAACCGGACTTGCTGAACATAGCGAACAATGAGGGCTGCTGAGAAGTCAAGAACAATGGCACTGGGTTTTGATCCTACTGCACGTACTGGCTTTGTGGGAGCCTAGGCAGTTTGGATGCTCACCTTACTAGACCTGAAAGGAGGTGGGAGATCCTTGGACTTCCTACAAGGCAGGAAACCCTGACTGCTCTTTGGGCTGCTGAGGGAGGGGGAGTTGATTGGGGGAAGGTGAGGGAAATGGGAGGTGTTGGCAGGGAGGAGGCAGAAATCTTTAATAAATAAATAAAATGGTGTTAGGTAATAGTCAATAGGAAAAATGTACAGTTCTCATTGTGCTATGAAAAAACAAGAAAGGCCTTGAAAACAAAACAAATTGTACACTGACATTGAATTTGCCAAAAAAGCAGGCTACTGTACTATGGCTAGCATTCTTTACCTTACTAAGTATTCTCCTGTTTGTGGAGTTGGGCATGAATGTTTGGGAAATTCCTACTTTTATATCTTAGCCTCGCTATTACCTATATATCATGTCCCTCACCAGGTATGGTGTAACTAGTTGTATAGTCTAGACTAAGTAATCTTATATGAAATTCCACCCTCTACAAGTGGCTTATCATATCCTATGTTTCTTGTTGGTGTTCCAATCTATGACTCATATTTCAAAATAAATCTAAATTGAGATAATAAAAATTCATCAATATGAACCATGTTTATAATCTGACTATAACAAGTATGTTATAAATAAGTAAATGTATAAAAAGGCACACATTTCATTTCTTCATTCAAATTTTCCAAATGTTTTTCCTCTGATTCTGTGTGTGCATATTTTTCTTTGATTTCTGACTCACTGTGAACTGAAAGCACTGTGCAACAGTAACAGTAATGCAATGTCAAAGTCTTGGAGTTGGACACCTGGGTCTACATGGTAAATGATGTGACCAAGGTTTTTCAGGAACTTTTTCAAGTGCAATTTTTTTTCAAATACTGAGGAGAGTCTGGGAATAGGAGATAATTTTAATAATTAATTGAATTTTCCTGTGAAGTTGCAGAGGGAAGTAAACAAGAATTACGTCTAAATCAACTGTGTGCGATCATTTTCTCTTGCATAAGTTCCATGACTGTAAGCACATTGTGCAACTTCCTTGACACACAATTTCCTTCATCTCTAAAGAGAAAGAGGAAAAAACTAATGAGAGTTTTGTGATGATTAAAAAATAGGTGACTACTTTAATTGATGGTATAGTTTCAGGAGATGCCAGTCCTCAGTTTTTGCCATTGTAACAAAATTAAGCGTGTGTACAATGGTGTAAGTTCTGAACCTGAGCTTTAAGTTGTTAATCATCAATTAAGAAATATTTGACATGTGTTTTTCAAATATCACCCACTTCTTCATTTTACTCATCTTTCTTGATCATGTATTTTTTAAGTGTGAATGTAATAAATCCAAGGTTAAATGCATCAGTATGGTGTAGGGAGGATCACACTCTCAAAATCGTAAGTTTGGATGCTCAATGTGATGGTCTGGGAAAAGTAAATAGTTTAAGCTTTAGATGGGTATACTTAATTATGAGATGTTAATGGAGATGTTTTAAAAGTGAAAGTATTGATTTTTTGGTATGGCAAATACTACTGCAGAATAGAATAAAGAGAAGACAGAGTAAATATATGATGCAAGCCATGGAAGCAAGAACTTTTGAAGCATCATCATAATGGTGATGTCATTGCTTGATTGAGGAATAAGAATAGGATTTAACAAAAGCACATGTGTGCTCAAAACATGGAGGTAAATCACTTAAATTTAATGTGAATGATCCACTGAAGAGAGAATATTCAAAGAGAAATGAATGTGATCTATACCTAATGGGAATAATATGATAAGTATGTTGGGATAGTTGACTTGCATGTGGGAGGTGTTGTACATTATCAGTGCAAGCATAGGAAGCCTATCATGTATACAAAGTGGATAGCGATAAGGAGCAATTAGATACAGGAAGAATTAGGAAGCAACAGCGGTTGTTGGAAAGTATCAGACACTGGTGAGATCAGCAGGATCTCAGATACTCTTGGAATCACATTAACCTAATGTGCTTGTTTTTTGCTCTGTTTGATGGACAAAATTATTTGTATCAGGAAGTAGAATGAAAAAGGAGCTTCCAAGAGCTGACTGAGAACCTAATCAAAGGAAAGGACAATGGAGAGACTGAAGAGTGTGATAATGATGGCTATAGGTCAGTTTCTAGCATATTTATGTTGATGTAATTCAATTACACTAGCCAATAGGATCACCATATAAACTTAATGTTATGAATTGGAGGTACTCTTGTATATAACTCACAAAAAATCCACTAGAAGTATTAACTCAAATAATATTTTTGCATTGAAAAATAGAAACAATATGCTTCAGATTCATGAACAAGATGAAACAGAGGGTACGTGAGGAAGAAAAAAAAAGAAGAGAGGAAGTTGGGAAGAATAAGGAGGGAAGAAAGTGAGGAAGAGTAAGGAGGGAAAAAAAAGAGGGAGGGAGAGAGAGAAGGAGAAAGAAATGGAGGAAGGGAAGGACGAAAGGAGAGGGGAGGGAATAAAGAAGGAAGATATGAGGGAAGAAAGGAAGGAAGAAGACTAAAAAGCTTTCACAGAAATGGCATGAAAGAAGAAGGCAAATATTTGTGAGCTGGGCCTTTGTTGACACCCTCAGTTTGAGTGTATTGAATAAGGAGTTGATTCAGACAATTTGCTGAGAAGAAGACCTTGCAATCAGAAATACCCTAAAAACTTATCAGAGCCGGGCGGTGGTGGCGCACGCCTTTAATCCCAGCACTTGGGAGGCAGAGGCAGGCGGATCTCTGTGAGTTCGAGACCAGCCTGGTCTACAAGAGCTAGTTCCAGGACAGGCTCCAAAACCACAGAGAAACCCTGTCTTAAAAAAAAAAAAAAAAAAAAAAAAAAAAAAAAAAAAAAAAACTTATCAGAGAAGAAAAACACAAAGGCAACAGGAAATAATTTTAGATTCAACAAGAAGAGTCCAGCACGCAGTCTCCATGGCCTAGGAAAGGACACAATGTCACTTAAAAACATGAAATTGAGAACAGGCATTGACGAGACTGCTTCTGAGACAAGAGGCCTTCAAAATTGAGATTATTTCCAGATCTCCCATGAAAGTACAAAACATAAATCCAGGAAAGTGCTTTGGTTATTCTCTGGTATGGACAAACCGTCTAGTAGCAGCTCTTCATAACACCCTTCAATTTTACTGTGTAATTGTTTTTACAGAATATCCATGCGTTCTGAATACAGAAACAACTTTCCTGAGGTTGTAGAGAGTGGGAAAGATGCTAATTGCAGTTGACTCTCTCCAGTTCACCATCCAGGACTGCCTTTGAAGCCTCTTGCTCTAAGCTGGTTTTACCTACTTCAATGAGATAGTTTCTAATGCCCTCAGGGTAAAGTATACAATGCAAACTGGTGTTTGTACTTTCACTCTCCTGAGTGAAAAAAAAAAGTATGATGATTTAGCATAGAAAAATTCAGTATGGAATATTTGGGCAAAATTAAGACTTACTATTTTTAGGCAGATATAAATCTTTCTTATTGATTTTATTGAGCTATACATTTTTCTCTACTACCCCCTTCCTTCTCCCCTTCCCTTCAACCCCCTCCCATGGTCCGCAAACTCCCAATTTACTCTGGAGATCTTGTCTTTCCCTACTTCCAATGTAGATTAGGTCCATGTATGTCTCTCTTAGGGTCCTCATTGTTGTCTAGAGTCTCTGGGATTCTTTGCTTTATGTTTAAAAAACACTTATGATTGAGTACTTATGATATTTGTCTTTCTGGGTCTGGTTTACCTCACTCAGTATGATGTTTTCTAGATCCATACATTTGTCTGCAAATTACAAGATGTCATTATTTTTTTTGCTATGTAGTACTCCGTTGTGTAAATGTAGCATATTTTCCTTATCTATTCTTCAGTCAAAAGGCATTTGGGTTGTTTCCAGGATCTGGCTATGACAAACAATGCTGCTATAAACATAGTTGAGCACACTACTGTGGTACAATTGAGCATCCTTTGGATATGTACCCCAAAGTGGTATTGCTGGATCTTGAGGAAGGTTGTTTCCTAATTTTCTGAGAAATTGCCACGCTAATATCCAAAGGGGCTGTTCCAGATTGCATTCCCACCAGCAATGCAGGCACGATCAACAAGAAAAAAACTGCAGCCTACAGAAGACTGTTGTTATTTTTTTTTAAAAAAAAATATCGTTTTATGCTATGATACAATTAAGTCTTTAAGTTGTATGAGATTTTAGTTATTTTGTTCAGCTTTGAATGAACAGTTTTAATTTCTCACTTTTATTCATTTCGCCCTTTGAGGAATGATTTTCTGCACCTCTATGATACAGGACGTAGTGATGACCCCAGACTCACAAATTAGAGTATGTTTACCACATCACAGAGACATGTCCATCAGTCAGCAAGGCCATTACTGGTCCAGAGTCCAGCTCCTAGCATAGATGGATCATTTTGAGAACTGTGAGGATTATCCTTTTACAGGAAAACGATGAATATTCGTATGTTCTTTCAGTAGACTATGAGGATCATGTCAGCATTAACACTGGAAGGAAATGGGAAAAAAATCAACTCTTAGTACTGATGAAAGGGTAATTGACAAAGTAGATTGCGTTTTGTAACAGTCTCTATCATCTTTGAGGGGATGGAAAGATGACTCCATGATTAAGATCACTTGTGGCTCTTGAAGAGGACCGGTACTCAGTTCTTAGCACCTATGTGGGGGGTAACAAACCATCCACAAATCCAGTTCCAAAGGATCGTACACCTCCATCCTCCATAGGCAAAAGCACATATGTGGCACATATACCTACTTCAAACAAAACACTCAAACAAATAAATAAACCTAAAAAAATATTTGAATCATTTTTATTCTATCTGTCTTAGGTAGGGTTATTATTGCTGAGATGAAATACCATGATCCAAAGCAACTTGGGAAAGAAAGGGTTTGTTTGATTTATACTTTCACACCACTGTTTGTTCCAAAAAAAAAATCTGCACAGAAATCAAACACAATAGGAATCTGGAGGCAAAAGTTGACGCAGAGGCCATGGAGGAGTGTTCTTTACTAGCTTCCTTCTTATGGATTGCTTAGTCTGTTTTCTTATAGAATAAGGACAACCAGCCCAGGGATGGCACCATCCACAGTAGTGTGGGTCCTCCCCATTCATCACTAATTAGGCTTTCCTACAGTCCCATCCTATGGAGGTAGTTTCTTAATTGAGGTTCCCTTCTCTCAGATGGCTTAAGCTTGTGTCAAGTTGTCATAAAATTATCCAGCACACTACCCAAGATTAACTGAATATATTGACATGGAACTCCTGATTTGATAAGATTTCTACATTTCCAGTAACATATAGGACAACATTCTGCTTCTGAGAGCCAGCAGTTTACTTGGGAACACAGGTCATGTCAAAGCCTAGCTTCTTCAGCTTCAGTGGCATGTGGAACATATGTTTTCATTTCCAAATTCAACCTGAAAAGAGCGAACTGAATAGATATCTCTCGTGTAAGATTTCTAGTTCTGAATTTGGAAACATCAGGGGGGAAATTGCAAAATGCTGTCCAAAGAGTATTCTTCATATTCTTAGTCCTTAAGAGCTACATAGCTGCTTTTTAGATCTCTCGTCTGGAATAGCTTATTAATTTCCATATATATATATATATATATATATATATATATATATATATATATACTGCTTAATGGTTTAGTATTAATGGTTTCTCAAAAATTGATCTTTTAAAAAGGAGTCTTTCAATGCTGTGCTAAGACAACTGGGATTTAAATGGAAAGGATTGTGAAGGTTTCCTTGGTCTGGAAGAGATTTTCAGACCCCTTGCCATCATTGAACTGATGCTGAGAAGCAAGGACAGTGCTGAACAATTAAGCAACATTGATCTTATGGGTGAATCACGGTTGAGCTACATCAGTGTGTTCATCACAGACATAACTTTATCCTTTGTTTAGTATGCTAAGATGAAAGAGTTTTACTGTAAACGATAACATGGAGAAGTCTGAAATAAATCATAGCAGCCAAAAAATGTTCTTTAATATGTTTTAAATGACAGAAACTAAAAGAGTAACCACAATTAATTGACATTTGTTCCAATACATTTTAAATCACTAAAACATGACAGAAAACTCAGGCACAATAATATGTATTCTGAGTATTCCTCTTTAGAGTGTTTGAATCTAACATTTATTATCTGTCAGTAAAGTTATACATGCTTCATCCTTTGTTATTTGCCCCATTGAAATTATCATATGTGCCTCATTTTAAAATATAATATACCTAAGTCTTTCTAAAGATCTAAAAGTCTCAAGAACTATGGAGACTTACTATAGGATGCATCTTTATTAATATATAAGATATAAAGTCAGATATAGTTCTATAACAAAAATATAGAAGTGTACCTAATAATTTGACTAGAGTATTGTTTTCAAAAGAGTGGGGAAATGAAGGATTATATAAAGGTTTATTTTATGACCCACTTCCTGTAAATATAAATATGAAAACAGGAAATGATGTATGAGAACCAATCTAACTTGATTAATTTATTTTGTTTAATCAAGGTTGATTGTCATTATATAAAGATTTTTAATTAAAGGAGAAAGTATATAAATAAAAGAGCCACACATTGCTTTTATAGAATAATTAGTCATTTATAACATAATGTAACTCATCAGAGTAAAATTAGGAATCATGAGCCCCACACACATGTAAGCGACTGGTTGTTCCCAGTATCTCTGTCTTATTTTTCTTCTCAATTTATTTGATTTTTTTCTCTCTGGAACACAGGAAATAGCTATTGCTGCTACTTTTTTGCCCCCGGTGAAAACCTATTTTCTGATTTTGATTGTGATGATAGAAAGAAATAGACTCAATTTCTCGTTTTAATTCCTTTTCTCTCTCACAAGGCTCTTGGTGGGTAGACCAGTTTGAAGTGGGTTCTCTGACTGGATCTTTCCCTTACTATAATGTTTTTTGTTTTATTGTTTTGGAAATAAAATACATGGATAGAAGTTGTTTTATGGGTATTGATAGATAATCAGTGTCTTACTTTCCTTTCCACTGGTATAATAAAGACATCATGACCAAAACAACTTCAGGAGGTAAGGAAGAAAGGGGTTTGTTTCACCTAATGTCTTATTCTACATTTTGAAGAGAAATGAAGGCAGGAACTCAAGGGAAGAACGCTAGGGCTGGCAGTAAAGCAGAAGTCCTGCAGGAGCATTGCTTACTGGATTTTCCCCTTGCCTAGCTAAGCCCGATTTCTTATAAAATCCAGGAATACTTGTAGATGGATTTTTTCTTTGGGCCAGCTGTTCACAAAAAAAAGAACAAAATACACAGAGACTTATTGTTAATTATGAAAGCTCAGCCTATAGTTTAGACTCGTGCCTAACTAGTTCTTATAACTTAAATTAACCCATTCCTATTAATCTACATCCTGTCATATATTGCTCATCTTTCTTCCTCTCTCTCTCTCTCTCTCTCTCTCTCTCTCTCTCTCTCTCTCTCTCTTTCTCTCATCTGTCTTGTGAGTATATATTCCTCCTTCTACTTCCTCTCTCTTCTTCCTGGAAGTCCAACATATCTCCTGCCTAGCTATTGGCCATTCAACTCTTTATTAAATCAAATCACAGCCGTATATCTTCACACAGTAAACAAATAACCCACAACAACTCCACACCCAGAAGTGATATTACCCACGGTATACTGAGCCCTCTCACTTTAGTCACTAATAAGGAAAATGTCCTACAGGCCTACATACAGGTCAAGCTTATAGGAACGTATCTACCATTAAGGTTCTTTCTTCCCAGATGGAGGTGCATATGTAAAGGTGAAAAAAACCTAAGCAGAACAATTGAAACTTTGTCAACTTGACACACAAATACACACATCAAATCAGTAACTTTTCATTTTGATTGATCCCCAAGATCTCGTGTAAATCACAATATCAAAACTATTCCATTTTTAAAAGTCTCATAATTCTTAAAAATGTTTAATACTTTACAAGTTTGTTCTCCTTAAAATGTCCAAATTCCTTCTAAATAT
The DNA here is from genome assembly GCF_950005125.1 of Chionomys nivalis. Classification (NCBI taxonomy): domain Eukaryota; kingdom Metazoa; phylum Chordata; class Mammalia; order Rodentia; family Cricetidae; genus Chionomys; species Chionomys nivalis. Next base: position 54,103,966 of record NC_080088.1, on the reverse strand, counting down.
CAAACATCTCTCATTTGTGATCCCTTGTAAAATACAAAATAAGTTAAATTCTTCTTATTCCAAGAGTGAAGAACCAGACATAGTCACAATCAAAGCAAAGCAAAACCAAACTTTAACAGTGTGTTAAATCCTGTACTTCAGTGTCTTCCATTTTGTATTCTCTTATGGTGTTCTGAGCTTCAAAGGGCTTGCGTAGCTCCACCTCTTGGGCTCGGGCATTTGCAGCACAGGCAGCTTGTATACTAGTTTCAGGCCAACTTCACCCCACCTGCTGCTGTCCTTGGCAGTCAGCTCATGGTCCTGGCCATCCCAGTATACTAAGTCTCCACTGTCACTGGACCACACCTTCACTACTGCGCCTCCCCGACTTTCTTCAGGGATTCTACCCCTAAAACGTGGTGCAAATTTCCAGCTCCTCTCCACCATCTCTTCAAACCTAGCATTTCCCCGCTGCAGCAGAGGCTGTACCTTTACCAATAGCCTCTCCTTACTTCACATAGTGCCAAATACAGCTGATCTCTTTGACACCTTAAACCTAGAGCTCCCTGCTGCCAAAACCGGGAACATGCAGAGACTCTTACATTACCAAGTTCAACAACCAGCTTGAAATTCTACCTTACCACCACTGGCCCATAACTTCTGCAATGACAACCTTGGGAAATACTTCCAAGAAGAATTTCCTTCACTAATGCTGGTCTTTACTCAATTACAGCTGAATCTGACTCTTCAACTCTAGCTTACCAGAAACTACATAGTCTCACTTCAACATATATAAATGATGACTTTGGTATTCTTCTGGGGACCTTCAAACCCCCTCTGTGTCATCACAAGTCCTCCATCCTCTGTACCGCTCTTGACATTGTCTTCCACTGTCCCACAACAATTCGTGATGCTCGGTACACTCAAGAGGTTTTTCTGACCAAAAGTTTTAAGCTCCTCACAATTTTCTCCCAGCCCAGTATCATTTTTGTCATAGCAACTCCCCACAAACCTGGTTTCAATTTCCATCTTAGCTTGCTTTCTATTACTAAAATAAAGACATAACCAAAAGCAAATTGAAGGAGGAAAAGTTTGCTTTACTTCATAGGTTACTGTCCATCACAAGGAGGAGTCAAAGAAGAACAAGGCAGGAACCCAGAGACAGGGACTTAAAGCAGAGCTCATAGAGGAATGCTGCTTACCAGCGTGCTCTCTGTGGGCTCCTTTCTTATACAACCCTGAGCATTCTACCCAGAGAAGACACAGGATGGCCCATCAACCATTAATCAAGAAAATTCCCATAGGCCTGTCTGTTGGTTAGTCTTACAGGGACACTTTCTCAATTGATGTTCCTTCTTCCGAGATGAACCTAGCTTATGTCAAGTGACAAAACGTCTAACCACCATGATCAACAAGCATAGTTATACAGACATATTGACCTGCCTTAAAAACATCCGGAGACTTTAATAAGCATAGAGGATTCGTTTCTTTTTTTTTTATTTTATTACAATATCCTGCTCATACTTTCTTTATTGTATACAACTTAATGATTTTTTCAGATATAGTCTAACACATTAACAATTTATATGTCTACTCTTCATTTGAATTTTCTCTTAACATAGGTTCTCAATTACTCATTCAATTCTGATCTGCTCATTATCCAACATCCTATCTCCCCAGTACCTACACAAAACCAACTTGGGATTAGGTTTAATAATTATGTGCTGTAATAATGAATCAACTTCTACTTTAAGTCTTTTTTTTCCTATAGAATTAATCTACTTACAACATTTGAGAGTTAGACTTTATACAGTATTTCAACCTCTTCCATTTACCTGAGGGAATATTAGGAACCATTAACTTCCTCTCTACTTTAGGATATTGTATTACTATCCTTCTTGAATGTAATAAATATTACATCATCATAGTATCCATGTATGTGCTTTTTTTTTACTTCAGGTCATGAAGAATGTTCTATTAAAAATGAATAGCTAAAAATTCAAGATGCATGCCTTTAATCCCAGCACTCAAGGGGCAAAGACAGGCAGATCTCTGTGAGTTTGAGGCCAGCCTAGTCTACAAAAGCTATTTTCCAGTACAGGCTCCAATGCTACAGAGACACCCAGTCTTGAAAAACAAACAAATAAATAAATAATTTAAGAATACAAGAAATAGTTAAATTAGTTTTCACCAAACCATCCTGAACAAGTTTGAGCTCATTAGTCTCAAAAGCTAAGAAAAGTCACCCTTGGTTAATACTTGGATAGAAGTATCTAAACTGTGGTGGTTTGATCATCACCCCAATACTTGATGAAACTTAGTTCTCATGATAATAACAATATGCATAAATGGCTTTAGGATGTATGCCATGAAGTTTACAACATCATGAATAGGATTTCCATGTAAAAGAAGTTTTATACTGTGATGGTCTCTCTTTCTTTTTCTTTCTTTTTTTTTTTTTTTTTTTTTTTTTTTGTTGTTGTTGTTGCCTTACCATGTGAGGACACAGTTAGCAGATGTCATCTTGAAACAAATGATACCCTCCTCAGACTCTGGACCTGGTGCAGGAGAATTGTCAGTATTCTGTCAATCATGTTATAAATAAACACTGATTGGCCAGGTGGCAAATATAGGCGGGAAAACCAGACAGGAAGTAGAAATGATGTAATGAGAACAGTAGAATTCTGGGAATGAGGAAGTTGATTCCTCTCACTCCTGCCCAGACCACCGAAGCAGCAGGATGTGATCTGCTCCACTGAAAAAAGGTACTGAGCCACATGGCTAACATAAATCAGAAAAAAATGGGTTAATCAAGATGTGAGATTTAACCAGTGAGAGACTAGAGCTAATGGGCCAATCAGCTTATAATTTATGGAGATCTATATGTGATTTTCTTTGGTGCTAAACAGTTGTGGGGTACTGGGCGGGACAAAAACAATAACAAACAAGCAGCCTAGCCCCCTCCATGTTACATGGACCTGCCAGTACATTGATGTTGGGTTTTGTTTGTTTGTTTGTTTGTTTTTCGAGACAGGGTTTCTCTATGGTTTTGGAGCCTGTCCTGGAACTAGCTCTTGTAGAACAGGCTGGTCTCGAACTCACAGAGATCCACCTGCCTCTGCCTCCCAAGTGCTGGGATTAAAGGCGTGCGCCACCACCGCCCGGCTTTTTTTTTTTTAGGAGAGATAAGGAAGCCTTTATTATTTTCACAGCTGATGCACTAGCACCATGAGGTACCACACAGTGCTCTGCTATCAGACACATGATCTGAAGATACCTGACAGAAGAACTTAAAGGAGGGCTTACCTGAGTTCCCGGTTTCACATGACACAGTCCCTCTTGTCAGAGAAGGTTGGGTGGCCGGAGCAGCTCCATCTGTAGTGTTAGGAACTTCCGATAGTAGTTTTTCCCATGAGTCTGTGGGAGACTGCAGATTTGAACCGTAGCATTTGTGTTCCTGGTCCCCTTCCACTCTTGAGTACCTCATAAATGCAACTACATTCAACTATCAGAGTCCCAGATCTTCACAACTTCACTGTTGCAAAGTGTCGACTGAGATTCAAGGCAACCTCTTTGATATGAAAGAGTAAAGATGCATTGTAACAGGTCTTTCTCAGTCCCCCAACCAGCTCCCAATAATGACACAGATCCATCATTAATTATAAAAGCTTGGCCTTAGCTTGGACAGAATTACCTGGGAGATAGCAAGGACATACCAGACCAGAGGGTAAATGTTAACCCCTGTAGCATCTGGGGCTTACGAGGACATCACCTGTGTGCCAGTGGCTGGAACAGCTCCTGCTTTATTTGCAGCTTCTTCACCCAGCCAGGACCTGTGGCTCTTCTGGGAGGATATCTTGTTTTCTTGGAATTTCCAACATCCAGGTCTCTCCATTGGAACTAAGATTTCATCTTCACAGATTTCTTGCTTGGGAACTCCCTCACCTCCAGAAATCAACAACAGTGATTTCTGGAGTACATTGATGTTGGAAGTCCTGGCCTCTGTAACTGAGAGAAATAACTATATTCTATGAGCTAAGACACAACAAAATAAAACATAAATTCCAATTAAAACTATGTAATATGTAAAGAAAATTTGGAAGAGTAGTAAAAAAAAATCCTATTATTGTTCCTCTACATGAATACTGGTTTCTTTCAAAAAATTAATTAAAAGATTAAGATTTCATTTACAAGTAATACATGCACACATAATTTGTTGTTGATATTCATCTATAAATCTATAACTTTTGAGAAAATGGATTATTTAGCATAGCATGTTAATTTTCCTTTAAGTATAGGGGGTATTTTTTCAAATATTCTAATCACACAAAGCAATACAACTCCTGGAAAAAAATAATTAAAAGGTATTACATTAAAAGCTGTATTTTGATAGCAATTTCAGCCTGTTGTTTTTGTAGCCACATGCTAAAGACATCTACTGAAACCAAAGCTGAACATTCAATGAATGAGTGACTGACTGGATGAGCATATGAAAGAATGAAAATATTTCAGTGTGACAGGTTTTCTTTGCAGCCTAGTGGGGTTTGATATCCTCATCAGGTAATTTGTAAAATTCCCACTTCAGATGAGTCCTGGGGTGACTGATTCACATGTATGTCAATATAGATGGGCATAGGAGGTTTGGGATGACGTAAGAAAGTAAGATCTTGTTTCAGGAACAAAAGCTCTAAGATTATGAAACCCCAGTGATCACTTATAATGTACATTTTAAAGGACTTTTTTTAAAGTCTAAATTATATAACAAATAATCCAACTTAGTGGGAAAAATAACAATGTAGAAAACATCAAAATATTAAATGGTACTCTCTCCTCCTACTATTAACCAGATAATGTGGTGTACTGCGTACATCAGGGGGAAAACCAGAGGCAATGCCCAAAGTATGTAAATTTAGTAAAAGACAGAAGATTTGGGGATGCAAGCTACTAACCCTTATTACTCATCTAATGACTTTTCTAATGTGTACTTTTCCTTCATGACCTCTGCAGCAATTTATATGGCTTGAGCAACCAAATTGATTGACTATGAGCAACTTAAGAAAAAATACCTTTTAATGTCGCTTCCCATATTCTCTTCCTGACTTGCCTTTTCATTCACTCCTGCCCTGCAATTACGTACATAAGGTTCATAATAGATTTGGTGCAGTAGGGAATTGCAACTCAGATCAAAGGTAAGTAGCCAACCCTTGCCAATAGTTTGTCTAGTGAAAGCTGTGACTCATAGGCTCAATCACGAGCTAGATCTAGGAAAGCATACTCCTGTGAGCTTTCATTATGGGGAACTCCGCATTAGGTGTGACCAAAAAGATCTGAAGAAGGAAAAAGGGTTGCACACTAGGAAAAAGTGGTTTAAATATATTCCAGGGAAAGAAATTAAAAATGAATAAAAGCAAGGAGGAGTTCACAGAAAAAAATATCTTGAAATGTAACATTCCTCATACCTACAATGTGCTCGCTTGAAATACACTTTTCAGGACCCGTGATGGTTAGTTTTGGTTGTCAACTTCTTAGGATTTAGAATGACTATTGGAGCAAATCTTTGAGCATTTATGTGTGGTATTATCTACATTAGGTTAATCCAGGTTGGAAAACACATTCTAAATGTGGCCTGTTTCACATTGTTCCATGGGTCGGACTGAATAAAGGCAAGAAAGCTAGCTCTCTCTGACTCATGGCTGAAATATGTAATGAGACAGACTGCCTTAAGATTCTATTGCCATGGATTTCAAGCCATGGTAGACTGTCACACCAAGTTATTAAGACAAAATAAGCTCTTCCTTCTTTAGTTTGATTTTGTCAGGTTTTTTATCACAATAATAAGGCAAGTAACTAATACAGGGTTTTGTTACAGCAATCTCTGAAACATGATTACTACAATGTCTACCCCACAATATTGCCTTCCTGCTTGAATGAGAGAATGCATGAAATATGCAGAGTTACAGAGCCCCGTCTCAATGGATACATCTATAAAACCCTCCCACACCTAAGGCTCAGAGAACACTGATGAAGAGTGGGAAGAAAGATTGTAAGAGTCTGAGGACCAAGAAGTTTGCTGAGAGATTGTCAAGTAAGATCAAAAGCTACACTCATACAGGCTCACCAACATGACAGTTGAAACCTGAGTTGAGTAAAGATGATACCAACAAATACGCCTGCCTGAATCAGAAAAAGACATAAGGCTTCAACTTTACATAAGAACTGCAGGCAATTGAGTAAAGCTGGAAGCAGAACAGGTGAAAAAGCACATCAACTGGTTGTCCAATATCAGATGATCAGTAAGTAACGTCACAGAGATTACACAGGTTATATTTGAGAATATATATGTATATACAAATACATACATGCATGCAAAAGCAACTGATTTTAAAAAGGCCATGAAATTAAAGGAGAAAGGAAAAGAGAGTTTGGAGGAAGGAAAGGGAAGGGAGAAATGTTATAGTTAGAATACAATCTCAAAAATAAAATTTTAAAACCACTTAGATAAATGTCTGGCAGATACTTGAGTGCCTCAGACACTTTAAGAGTCTTGTTTTCAACGGAACTCACCCCATCTAGTCTTTTCCATATCCAGACAAATTGCATTACATGTTAATAATTTTAACTGTTTTAATATGCATCTCCATTTAAAAATGACTTCTAAACATCTGTTGAACTGCCAAGGAAATGGACTTTCGGAAATGAACTAGTGACTTAATTTAATACTGTTCAAAGAAAGATACAGCTATCAAACCTCAAACTTGACATAAATAATTTTGGACATTTATTTCTCTATTTTTACCTTTTTATTAAATGAATCTGTATTTGTGTTTTATTAAATACTAAAAACAATAAAGCAAGTCTGTGTTCTTCTCACTTCCTTTAAATGTTAGTCTGAATTTATTTTCACCACATACTTTTATATTTATTTTATCAAATAATTAGCATTATTGTTCAAGAATTTTCTGCTTAAAATATCCTTATATTTTATTATATACATCTTTTTCTAAACAGGATCAACATGAATTATGAAGAAGCCTTATTTCCTCTAAGTATTTTTTATCTTCATTCCTTCATTCATCAAAAATGAGCTATGAAGATCAATGGAAAGTATTTCTCAAAAACATTCATTGCCCCATAGTAACTACCTTTTATTTGAACGATAATAAACTTATATAAGAAACCCAAATGATTCAAATGACAGCTGGCCACAAATCAGAGTAACAATTAATTATTTAGAGTTTAGACTAAGCTACAAAAATGGACTGAAATGAAGAGAGTTGACTCATGGAATATGAGAAACATAAATATAGTTATAAAAATTACTAATTGCAGCCAGATGGTGGTTGCTCATGCCTTTTATACCAGCATTCAGAAGGCAGAGCCATGCGGATCTCTGTGAGTTCGAGGCCAGCCTGGTCTACAAGAGCTAGTTCCAGGACAGGCCCCAAAGCTACAGAGAAACCCTGACTTGAAAAAAAAATTAATTGCAAATTAGGAATACAGAATATCTGTCAGATTATTATTGTCTCCAGAAGAAGGAATATGAATGTATAGTTAAAGGTGAAACACAACATTGCATACAAGTAAACTTGTAATAACATTGATCAATCCATGTGACAAATATTTGAAAATCTTAAGTCTAAAGACACCCTACTATTAGTATCTGAGGTTATATGAAGTCAACTAGCTGGCCCTTAAATAAATATGAAAATAGAGTTTGTGAGAAAGAAACTAATTTTATGAAATAAGCCTTGTGGTTTGGAATTCATCTTTCATATCTTCTTTTCCTCCTAGTGATTTCTTTTTAACCATGTTAAAATGAGGAAACAAGAAAAATAGCCTAAAATAAGCTTAATTTGTATATCTTTAAGGTAAATTTTAATTAATCTGTGCTTAATTTTTAAGAATTAAAAAATAGCAATAAATATTATGTTTTTCTAATATTCTTATCTCTACCAGTCTTTAAAATCAGTATTTCTAGTGCAAATTCCCAAATTTACTCTTATGTTCTATAATCATAGTTTAGAAAGTTAGGAAAGGATTGGTGGGATTTTAATTTCAATAAAAATTAAGTTCAGAATATTAATTATATTTGACTGATCTTATATATTTAGTTTTTCATTCCATTTTTTCTTTTCCTTTCTTTCTCTTCTTTCTTTATATAGAATTGACTTCCATTTATATGTTATATAGAGACAAGGCATTTTTATCATAAAGGGCTCTTCATTCCTGCTCTCTTACTGACCAGCTTCTTGTTCAGAACTAAAGGAGTAGTTGAATCAAGATAATGTTCTGCAATCATGCTGATATCCTGAATGAGGTCAGCTTACTTTGCCGTTATTTGCTGTATGGTTCCAGATTCCTTAAGCTCTTTGTTCTGACCTTCTTCATCAGAAAGATGGTTGATGAAGTTTATATGAACACATCATCATGCCATATGTCACAGAGTTTAGCAGAAATCATGATGTCATATGCCATGTGGCACACAATTTAGCAGAATGCATAAGATCACCATGTTATGTGATACAGGGTTGAGCAGCAAGCATGATACCAAATAGAATTTAAACATTATAACTTTCCCCAAGTGTTATTCATGCCAAAAATCCCATTTATTATTATGAGAATCTAAAGTAATAAAAACTCAAGCAAAAAAAAATTTCCTTTATAAGATACTATGAAATATAACAGAGTACCATCAATTGAAACCACTTCTTAGCATAAAATAGGAAGCCTATATATATTAAGATTAAGGCTGTTATTCTAAACATTATCAAACAGCAACTTCCTTTCCATTGGAGTAGACGGTTGAAAGCTGAGTAAAATAAAAAATGTAGGAAAAAATATCCATAATTGCTTGAGAAAGAGCATTATTCATGAACAGATTAATTTTGACGCATAAAAGGTCTCAATTTACAGTGATTTGACTTTGATTTTCCTGATAAAAGTGAGGCATATTTAGTAGAACTGTACTTCGAATTTTGACCTTTTTGCAAGGTAGGCAAATACAGTACAATATACTATCGAGGTCCTAGACAACAAGAGTGGCCTGCAGCTCCCAGTTATCCTTGCCAGTGTTGAATAAACAAATGGCACTCTAGACTGTGTGGTATTGCTACTGAGGGTCAGTAGGTTAAAGGGATGAGATGTACTTTCAATTTACAGTGCTTTCATCTAACAATGATTTTATCAGAACATGCCCCATTTTGAATAACAGAGCATCTGTGTCTTCAGATTAACTGCACATAAACAGGATGCACTGTCTTTCAAAAATGTCACGAATATTATCAATACATGATTTAAAAACATAGACCCTACTGTGTAGTGTTTAAACCAGTAATCAGGTGTGAGTCCACTCTGTATACATTTTCAAAGCACAAATATGTCCAACCAAAACTCCACTACACCCATTTACATACAGGTATCACTGACTGGACTCACTGGCTTATTAGACAAAGAACACAGAGAGAACATGAAATTGGGAAGAATGTAGTGGGAGGCTGGGAGGATTTGGATGAGAGTGGGGAAAGATAGGATCTAAATACACTGTCTTTATGGTACAATCACCAGAGCATTAAAAAAGCACTAAGTGTAGATGAACATTTTCTTCTGTTTGAGCCAAATCAGATTCTGATGATTACCTCAGATGTCCACCACTCCAACCATCAGTTAAAGCAATTACACTCACTGAGCTGGGTCTGCACAACATTATAAGAAGGCTAGGTGGTATTTTGGGTGGCACATAGCCAAGAATTTGAAAGTAAGCATTCTTACAGCAGAAATAGCAGTAAATACACAAAAACAGTCATCTGAGAAATGGTCCCTAAAAACTGACATTCATATAGTGATAGTATTATATCTAATTGTGTATTGATCTGTTGAAGAATTGATCACTTGAAACCATAAAATTACGTAAAATCTCTGCAAACAGCATTGGCTACATTCACTTTTCAGCTAAACATGGGAGGGAAACTCAAATTACAAGCAAGTGACATCAGATTAGTACCAACATTGACCTCTACTCTAAAATAAGACCTATTTACCTGAAAGAGTTATACATAGGTAAGCAGGAAATTAATCCCACTGGTTTCAGGACCCTCAAATGTGGTGTTGTCCTAGGAGCATAACCTAGGTTAACTCAAATAGCATAATTGGCTCAATGATTTCCGGTGGAGAGGGAATATGCAATCAGGTCAAAGCAGGCAATTAATCGGCCTGACAATTATATTTAATATATGAGAAAATTGTCTAGAAATTGATTTCATTGATGCTTTATAAACTTAAATAACAAGTAAATGACTTGGTGTCTAAGACCTTAAGAATTAAATCAAATCTGTAGCAAGGAAAGCTATGGCTTGATTATTGGAAACTGTCCAAGCTCAGTGGTTAAGAGCTGGAGTGTTGTCTTTGCCAGGAGCTCAAGTGAGATCCATCTTGAGCAGTATCTCATGCATTAGAACAGACCTTTGCCTCTACCCCATTTTCTGTTCAATTTTATTTTTTAAATGGTAACCAGATGCCAATCTCTATTCTTTCTCTCTTATTCGTTCATTCTCATTCTGTTTCTGTCCAGTCTCTCTCTCTCAGTCTCTTTGCCTCCCTTTGCCTGTTTCTCTCTCTCTCTCTCTCTCTCTCTCTCTCTCTCTCTCTCTCTCTCTCTCTCTCTCTCTGTGTGTGTGTGTGTGTGTGTGTGTTTTACTGCATTATGTTAAATGGAACCAAATAGTGCCAGTGGATTGGACTCCTAACTCAATCACTTCTTAATTGTGTAACCTAATGTAAATTGCTTTAGTCGCTGTAGGTTTTCATTTATTTACCTGCCAGTGAGATGCATAATCTCACAATTTTGTGGTTAGAATTAAATGTGATTCTTTTAGTAAATAGAATGAATAGAAGCTGTTTGAAAGACAGTGTGTAGCCATTATCCTGCCCTGGAGCACATATACTGAAGTTGTTGGCATTTGTGTTAGTCCACCTCTGTGGTGATTTCCAAAGCATAGTCTCCTCCTGGTATTCATATCCTTCTATGGTTCTCTTTCCAATGACTAGGCATATCTGTTTGTAAACCCAGTATTAAAGAAGTGTCCTCATGATTTCTGCAGCTAAGCCGCAAAAAGTATTGCAGCTACCATCTCAAGCTCTCTGATTTCTCACTAACAGAAAAAGGGGAAATGATGGAGGTGGGTCTTGTATCTGTCTGTTGCTTTCATTGGTTAATTAATAAAGAAACTGCTTGGCCTCTGATAGGACAGAAAATTAGGTAGGCGGAGTAGACAGAACAAAAATCTGGGAGAAAGAAAGCCGAGTCAGGCAGTCGCCATGATTCTCCCACTCCAGACAGACACAGGTTAAGATCTTTCGGGGTAAGCCAGCTGGTGGTGCTACACAGACTATTAGAAATGGGTTAGATCAATATGTAAGAGCTAGCCAATAAGAGGCTGGAACTAATGGGCCAGGCAGTGTTAGAAGAAGAAGAAGAAGAAGAAGAAGAAGAAGAAGAAGAAGAAGAAGAAGAAGAAGAAGAAGAAGAAGAAGAAGAAGAAGAAGAAGAAGAAGAAGAAGAAGAAGAAGAAGAAGAAAGCCAGGTCATGGGTTCAAGAGAGAAGACCAACAGAAGGAAGGACACAGGCAGTCCTCCTCCCATCAACTACTGCCAAGTTGTCAATCATTCATGTGAGGCATCCAGGCCTCAGACAGCATCACGGGAGAGAAGAAGTTGTTCTTTCACCTGTGCCTCTCTCAAACCATGACCTACAAAAGCAGAGATAACAAATGTTTGCTTTTCTTTTAAGCAACAATACCAATTAGGGCAATTCTTGTGCACTGATAGGGAACTAATGTCATTCTGCTTTGAGTTTTGTTCTGCAGGCTTGATACTACAAACCATCTGTTGATTAAGCAGCAAATTTGTATTCTCAGAGACAAGGTGATTGAATTTGTACAGTCTTCACAGAACACTGTCAGCCTACATACCGCAGGAGCAAGATTCCCAACAATAACAATTTGTTTGGCAGTGAACCTTGTGATGGGAAATATGTGGGCAGGGGAGCAAAGGAAGGCAAAGGCTTTCCACCAGCATAAGAAAAGCTGTTTTGAAACAGTTACCTTTGGCTACAGGGATCACTAACAAGTATGATGTCAGTTCAAGGTTGGACTGGCAGTTGCTAGGCAGACATATTTGTAAACACTGTTTTTGTTTTGATTTTCGTTAAGTGTACAATGGCTGCCATGGCAGTTGATGGTTCTGGAAGAGGCTTCTGTGATTGTTTTTGTTATCAGGTGTAGCTGCATTACTGTCCCTCAAAGCCTCACATCTTTCTTTGTTTATTTTTGTTAGGATTTGACAAAAGTCTCTCTAGGTTTATCCTGACAACCGCCATAATTTCCACATGCCATTTTCTTTAGCCCAGCAAGCCATCATAGTGCCACACAAGGTTCTAATTTACTTCTACGTTGTTAGTAAATGTGATATTATCTTCTTGTTTCCATTTCCTTCTCCTCTTTTATTAGTCTACACTAACTTTGAAACCTAGCACTGTGGGTTGTTGCGAGTATGGGGTTGGGATCTCTATTTTAATGCTTCCCCTCATAGTTTTAAAATGGGGCTTTTGCTCAAAAATGAGGAAGCTTTTAACAACAGAGCCTGAAGCTGCATATCATTTACCATTCAGTTCTTGTAAGTTGAAAAGTAAGTGTGCAGGAGAGAGATGGAGTCTTTCAGTCTCCAAACGCCACTCTTGGCATAGCAGCCCTGAGGCCTCCAGCCAAGTGCTCCAAAATGTTAATTGATGAGTACCCCAGGCCCTGATTCCTATTCCTAAACAGCTCTCCCGTTATTAGACATTGATGGGATACAATGTTGTGCCAATTGCTGTGTTAAGCTTGTGACTCTGACAATGCTTTGCCTTTCTTTTCCTTCATTTTCTTTTCCGCTTTTCTCTTTCTTGAAAGAGGCCAGAGATATATTTTCAGATGTATGTAAAGAACAGACACAGGCAACTGTCCCAGTTACTACATATATCCTAGCCTTCACATGCCTGTGCGTTTTCTGCTTCCACCTGAATGTGTGAGCACATGACACCAATAGCTGGCAATTGCAATTCATGCTAAATGAAATTCTAATGGACAAGTGACAATCAGTGGCAGATATGAAACAGTTACTGCTGTGTGACCAATAAAAATATCAATGAAATGACCACAGGGTAGAAAAACTGAAAATTCTGAAAGGAAATGGACCATAAATACTTACATAGATTTGAAAGGATTTGTTTCTTGTTACCTCAGTAGATTTGAATATTCTGTGTTTTATATCTTATCAACAGCTGGGAATATAGTCTTCTTATTTTTGCCAAGCTAATAATTCCATATAATGTTCAGAGTGATGATGATTTCATGTCTATAAATGTGTTGTACTTACTCCACAAAGCTTCAAGCTTCTTTCCTCCCTAGCCAGCAGTAAGAAAGCATGTGTCTGTTAGTGGGGAAAATATTTAAGTATATTGAAAACATTTTCAAGGTTGCTAGTTATTCTGAAAAAGCCCCTATCTA